>NW_023615899.1:0-33842 GCF_013339695.2 Rhipicephalus sanguineus | reverse complement strand
GGATGTTTCGATTTTACATGGTGCGGTGCCTTGAGCACGAACAAAGAACAGCACGGACAACCCTCGACCATAAGGGGCTTCGCCCCTAATGCTGACAGGGTCCGTGATGCATTGACCTAAGAGAAGTCGAAGGCGGAAAACATCTTCTCAGTGTACGTATTGGTGCTGCCCCACCGTCCTCCGAAAGCTTTCCGCACCGAATGTTGTCTTCGCTGCCTCCAGGATCGGAGGCACCTCACATGCTTTTGCACTGCCTCCTTGATCAGCGCACCTTCGACCAAGCTACGATGTATGTGATGATGTCATCATTTAAAGTTACTTCATGTGACATCCCGACATTGTCATAATGACATCGCAAATTTCAGCGACCTGTGTCGTCATGATGAAGTCATATACGAACGCCATCACGCGATGATGATTTTTTGCATCATTCGTGTGGTCGCCGACGCCGCTGGACGCCGACTGTCAATTCGCGGGTTTGATGAGGCCTATAAGGCTTTCGCCTTAAAGGGAGAAGATCGCTTTTGCCGTCGAGCCGTGTAAGGCGAATGCATAAGGGACGCCGTGAGCTATTGAATGGCTGATGGCGCTACCACGTAGTTAAGGCCATGGCTGAATGGTGCTGTCGTCCTTTACAAATCGTACTGCCTTGTTTTGAGAGAAGCGTTACCCATCAAAACTTGTCAATGTTGACCATGTTCATGCATTGTTTTCGCGAAGATGCCGGTATTAAATATAGAGCTTAATATTTCGTTTTCATGGATAGTTGGGAATGATGCGCTTCGCAGCGTATCTACACAAAGACTTCAACTGTCGCGTATGTCGCTGGAGGCGAGTTGCGAGTATATTCGTAAAGTAATTGGTAAATAGCTAACGCGATGATAATTGAGAAAAGTTAGCAAAATGCATCGACGAACGCTTGAGTTACATTGTGTCACGAGTTCCCCTGCTCTAGAGAGAGAAATGACCACTCTGAACAACACAAGCTGTTTGTCTAAACACGAGAAGCGAAAATTGAACACACTAAAAAACACCGAAAGCACAGCACCCCTATGTACACACGGAAGATTAACTATACAAACATCAAGCTATAATGGCTATTCTAGCTATCAGTTACGCACTGTTGAAAAAGTGTAACGTGTCGTCCCAGCCAGAAGTAGTTGATTGTTTATAGTACATTGGTATATGAGAGCATGTATAATGTCTATTGTTGTTTGGCAGATGTAGCACCGCGTGATGTGGATGCACTCACGCTGATGCCTAGTGGCACGTCTCCTTATTGACGACAAACGCCCATGGTCATGATTTTACCCTTGCGGTAGCTGACGTTCTGAACATATACGTGGACATTGCTTATGGTGAATCCCGCGCAAACATGGCATCAACAAGCACATATTAAACACTTGTACTCGATATGCATTCCTTTAAAGCGTCGTGAAACGCTACGCGCGTCGTGGTTTTCCTCTAGCCTCGCCGTTAATTCTGGCAGGGGGAGCGGGAAACGCGATGCGACTATCAGGCGAGCGTCGGAGAGCTATTTTTGGATAATGATGGATGCTACGAGCGAGGCTTGGGCTAAAACCCCCACCTCGCGGTGTGTCAAAGCGTTGACAGAATTGCACTTCTTTGGAAATGCGTCGAATGGAACGGTCGTAGCAACGGCGCGGCTTTTTTTTTTCGGGCCTGGTGGCACACATGTCACCGCCCCGTTATAAAGGAGACGCTCATGGCATCCATCCATCCATCCATCCATCCATCCATCCATCCATCCATCCATCCATGCAGGAGCACTGTGAAATGAAAGTGTGAAAGATAAAAGGCGCGTTCATTTAGCATCTGCATTGTGTGCGGCGGTAGCTCAGTGGGCTAAACGCCCGCCAGCCATCGTCGCGGACCGAGAGGTCATGGTTTCGATTCCTGTTTTTTTTTTCTTTGCCATCTGATGGCGTTCTTTTTACTGACGTAGTTCCGTGAGAAAAATACGTCATGAAAGTCTTGGAGTACCCCGGCATAAAACACTTTCGTTTTAAAAGAACAAAAAGTGAAAAGTCCTGACCGTCCACTGTTGTTGCGGTGGTCGTTCACCCGAAGTGGCACTAGACGTCGGTCACCGTAGTGTTGGAGCGGCGTAGGTGTTCTCTTCCGTAGCGATGACGAAGCTTCTTCGCCAGCGCGGCGCCAGACCAGCGTGGCACTTGGCGCAGCCTGCAGCGTTCCTAGCAGAAGATGATAGCAGGTGACCGCCCATGAATTCGGGTGCAGACAGGTGACGGCTATGCGGTATAAACCGGGATTCCACGCTTTGCATGCACGTCTCCAGGCCATGGCTGCAGAAAGGACTGCCTGGCTTCCCGCTCCCGTAAGGCAAACCCGCTGTTCGTCTGCCGCCGCTGCTGCTCCTTCTAAGCTCGCGTGGTTGGCTGGTTGGTTCCTTAGGGGAATAGCTCAACCCACTACGGGGGATCTACCACGCGCTCTTTCGAACTTCTCCCCAATTCTTCTTTTTACTCTTCTGTCTCTTGTTTTCGTCACGCGCTTCGTTTCGCCCAACAGACGTCTTTTTCCTCATCTTCTTGATGCACACCTACTCGTGACACACTGATATGCATGCGAATACTTGAGCCATTCTATAAATTTGCTGACAGCAGCCGGCTCGGAACACATAGTCGACAGTTTTGAGAACCATCGTTTTAACGCAAGAGCGTTAAAGAGCTTGCTTAGTAAAAATTCCGGCGTCGGCGTCGGTGTCGTCGTCGGTTTCGGTGTCCGGGTTGTTAGTTGTGAGCGAAATACCAACGTTAACTGTGAGTGAAATTTTCAGAAAGATGTAAATAAAATAAACAATAAAAATACTCCGCTCGAGTAAAAACCAAACCGAGGCTTTCTGCGTGGCAAGCAGCTGTTCTACCGCAGCGCAGAGCGACGCCATTTCTTCAGCTTTTTCGGTAAAAACACTATGCTAATGTCTGAATGTCATATAGTTGGAGGAGTATCCTTAACTAATGTAATACTGCGCGGCAGAGGCGTAGAATTGCGCCCAGCGTTAAAACATGTGAATTGCGCAACGAGTGGGTTTCGAAAGGCCCACCCATACTAAGCGGTCAGGCATAAGTCATCATCATCAGAAAGGCATCCAACAAATAGAGCAGCTGCGTAGGTTCGCGTATTAACTTAAGGACGCGTAGTGGGCCCCCCGCTGACTCGAAAAAGGAAGAAATATGGCTGAGTGGGCACTTGGCAGCTGTAGTTGCAGCAGGCATTCCAGGATAACTTGAACGGGCCAATGTTACGCGCACATATGTTCGTTTCCTTGCGGCACGGTTGCGGCATACACCCGAGAACCGAAGCCTGGCTAGCAATTGAGAAGGCGGTGCGAACGGGGCCCAATTACGCTATCGGGTTCTACTCTTGAAGGCGCAGCTAACGTGTCCTCGCCGTTTTAACGCGGTAGCGTTAGAGAGCTCGTGTCGCAGAAATTCCGCTGTCGGCGTCGGCACCGTTGGTTGTGAGCGAAAAATCATCCGTGAGCGAAAAATCGAGAAATCTTCGGGCCCCAATGAGGATCGAACCCGGGCCGTTCGCGTGGCAAGCAGGTGACTTACCACAAAGCCACGATGTTGCTTGCAGCTACTTCGGACAAAAACACTACATAAATGTCATGTAGTGAAAGGAGTCTCGACGCATTTTGTTCGGCAGGTGTCACGACGAAAACGAGCCCATACGGTAGGCGCATTCGCGAGGCCATCAACTACGTCGAAAAACGCCGGGATAGTGCAGCCATCGCCGCTAAATGCACACACGAACTTTCAAACAGCTCTAAAAATGGACAACTATGTCCATCTAGAGGAAAACATATCAAGCCAACGCAGCGAACGCTAGATAATGTGCTGCCATCTGTGAGGCATTGTGAGAAATATGTCTCGACTTTTCATGGCATCCGAGAGGGCCGGCGCGCGGCGTATATCTTGGAGGCCATGCGACTCTTGCTTTAGATCGAAAGCCTGTAAAATTCGCGCGCGTGTGTGCGTGTGTGTGTGTAACAATACACATTAATAAGTATGCACTTAGTGGTTGAAGTGCGCACTAGGGGCCGGATTTCGCTATCGCGTTCAACTCTTAAAGGCGAAGCTTAAGGGTCCCCCAATTTTTTTTTAACACGAAAGTGTTTTATGCCGTGGTCCACCACAGCTTCACTGACGTATTTCCGTCACGGATATGACATTGTTAATTTTAAACACTAACAGATGGCAAAGAAAAAAAAATCTAGAAGAAAAAGTTCCATCACCGAGAGTCGAACTCACGACCAGCCGATGCGCCGCGCGCGGCGCGAAAAGATTCGGCCACAGACGCCACGTTCTTTACCTTGCTAACGGCGAGCTATTTATGTACACCACTTGCCGGTGGCGGCACACGGACATCGGTGGTACATCAGCGTGTTTCCGTTATCACTAGTTAGATGGCCCGAATGGCTCGAAGAGCGCGCTTTAAAGGTCGTCGCCCCACGCGGATGAGCGCGCGCCCCTACAGGGCGTGGTCGCTCGCCCGCGCGCTTGTCTGGTGTTGGCGGTGGTTTGTACGTCTTGTGCTCTAACCCCAAGTCTGCGTTGAGAGCACGAAAGTCACCTCGCTCACTGCAGCGGCCGCTTTTGCGAAAGAAGCGCGCTGCTCGCACAGAAATAAGTTACAACTCTGACGGTTAGTTCGCGCTCATCCTGTGTACTTTCGTTCCGTGCGTCATTTCTGCTTGAGCAGCGCGTTGCATGTTTCGAGCTGCTTGCCGTTCTTCGCGTGACATTACAATTTGTTGCCGTACACTCTAAGCCAAAAACGGAAAAAATGAGAGTAACGGCGGGTTTTAGTCCTAAAGACCAACTGTTACTCCCCAAAAAGACCAACTGTAACAATATGGCTGACATATCTCAAGTTGGGGGAGTAAGCGTTTAGTGTTAGGTTGGAAGAGAGCAACAGAAGGACGAACGGCAAAGATTCGTCCTGCAGGAGAGAACGGTTGCACTCGCGCGGCAACCGTTGCTCTCCTGCAGGACGCCACCCTGTATCGGTCGATGCATGGCCACATTTTCCTGCGGGCTGGCGTAAGGAAACTACTTTTATAAAATGAACATGAGAGATACGCCCGCTATAGGGACATTTAGCTTGTACGCCATACTTTTTTAACGTTACCGTGTTACCGGAAGCCATGTTTTAGAAACGTTTTAGCTCCCCGTGCGCAAACGTTTACGCACGTACGTAAACGAATACCTTTACGTTTGAATAAATCATGAGATGATGGCGATAACGGCATTTAAATTATATTTGATTTAGAGAAGATTGTATCACCGCCGCGAAAATCACGAGATGTTTTTAGCGTGTACAGTATCCCGGCATGCGCAAAGGGGCACTTCGTGCAACCATAATCTTGTGACACTTCGTGCAACCATAATGTCATGGACAGGTTTGTCTTCGCCTATATAGTGTTTTTCAGGAAAAAAAATGATTGAAAAGGTAACTTATTTGTAATTATGCCACGGCAAGGCTTCTACACCAGAAGTAGAGAAGTAGAACGCACGATGTTTCTGCAATAACAATTTTTTCCTTGCCTGGTTCATCTTGTTCCCGCTAGATGGCATCACCTATCCAGCCTGTCGGGGTGTTTATGTCAAGGCTTCTCACGTTCTTACGGCTTCGGTATTCTATTTCTAGTTCTACGTCACTCAGTGACTTTAGCCGCTGAAACAAGTGCGATCGCAATTGGCTTATTTTTACTCGGCGGCTGGAGCCTCGGCAAAGCGGGTATCGCGAGTAGCCGTGAACGACGGTGGATTTGCGAGATAGCGCCGTAAACGTAAAGCCAATCCGGCGAGTAGTCCATGTTCCGTAAAGGCCCGCGCTTGCGCAGATTCCTTTCGGCAACTCGTAACACGGTAGCGTAAAGCTAAAAGCCCCTAATACAAGCTAAAAGCTCCTAATAAAAAACCCGCATTTCTCCGAAGGGGAGTATGAGGAAGTGCGACGCACGGGCGGTGATGCTATGAGGGGGCGCGCGCGACTAACTGCAGAGCCGAGCGAAGGAGACGGCAGCGAGAGAGCACGCGCCAGCCGACCCACGGAGGTCCTGGCCGTTTTTTAAGTGCAAAGCACTTTTACTGAATGATGATGATCTGTCCTTCCGAACTCGTTCCAAAGTACCCGCAACGCGTTCAACTTGTTGGCGGCGTTGCGCACGCCCGAAGATGGGGTTATTGTCGAACCACAGTCGATCGCACACCGCGCAGCTATATCCAAAGCTGGTGCGGTCCAGGAAGTCTCGCTTGAAGCGCGCGTCCGGCCAGATCGAATTCGAGGGCCCGCGCTCGCTCACGCATCGCGCGTCCCCCGCACCAGATCGGCTTCGGGGTGCTCGGCTCGCTTCGCACGCGTTCGTTCGGCGTCTCGCCGCCGGCCTTCATCACCACAGGCAATGCGCGGGGCGCGCGCAGCCACGGAGCGGAGGGCGGAAGCGCGCGCCAGTCACGTGGGGCGTGACGTCGCTGCGCCGTTGCTACAGACGCTCCTCTCCGCTCCTCGCGCCGTTGCTATGGGACGGCGGATTCAGGGTCGCTTATAAAGTGCATTCGCACTTAAAAGGCATGGTTGCATTGAACGCCAGCACCTGAAGCTGCTTTCGTCGCAAGTTAAATGACGTGTTTGCGTATAACATTCGGCATAAATACATAGCTGAGAATGTGACAATAAAATGCGAAGCTTCGCGAGACTCCGTGTATACTTCCACAACAAACAATGCGGTTGAGCAGAAGTACACAGTTGATAGACTTTACGTTTGCGGTTTTATGCTGAATGGCAGTCTCCACTGCAAAGCAGCAAAAGCACTGACCCCATGGTTGCAGCAGAGATCACGCAACGCACACTTATAATCGCGATGCGCAGAAAGACTGACAGCGAACTAACGCCGCGCCTCGCCCCCCCCCCCCCCCCCGTCATCTCTACCTTGTCACTGGCTGATTTTGGCGGGAGGGCAGCTATCGCAATCGGTTCCCGGTAGTTTGACGGTGTTTAATCTCAGAGCAAATGGGACAGTTATCAGCTCGGACGGTGTTGCCTTTTCAAGGGGGAGGCGACTCTTCCGCAAAAAAATATTATTATTATATTTATACTGATAATAATAAGAATAATGATAATAAAGAAGAAAACACACCTCCGGGCAAAAAATAAAAAGAAATTACTGGTCTTTTTAACTAGCGCGAAGGGGGAGCCACTGGCAAGCCTTGTGTTTTCGCGAGAGACTCATTACCTTGAATGTTTTCAGATGTTTACATTGTTACTTTCTATTCTATTTTGCACGTCTATGCTCATTTCACTAACGTGTCAGAACGCGCAACGACCCGTCGGCACCTACATAACCCCGTTTCCTTTCAGACGGCGCCGTAGCGTGTGGTGGCGTAGTGGCTAGCGTACGCGCATGGCGGTTAAGTGGTCGCGAGTTCGAATCTTGTGTGTTTGTTGCAAATTTTCTGAAACTTATTTCTGAATGATATGTCTTTATGTCGTTTGTACATCCAAACAAATGTATGTAAAAACCTCAATATGCTCTAGAAGTAAAACGATTTTTTTACCCAAGTAGAAACTAAGGTGGTGCCGCAAAAATGGTGCCGCAACCAAGATGGAAGTAGCGCTTACCGCTGATTGTCGGTCCAATGATGTATAAGGATGGCAACCATGACTGAACGACATCCTGGACAGTTTCTATGAACGTTGAGCATCCCAGCGCCTAGATTCCCTAACCAGGTAACATTTCCGATTGCCCACACATCTTTCTTGCAGGAACGATCTTCAGGTTTTTATTAAATGGAATCCCAAAGTTTTGTCATAGTGTTGACGTGGTTTTCGGGACTAGGAACCCATTGAGACGAAAACAGCCCAAATATAGGCATGTAGACAGCTCGAAGTTATCGATGCCAGCTGGCTCAGAAAAGTTGCCCGAATTGGCTATTAATAGGTCTGTCGGGCAATCTTGAAAAACGCTGCACCTTTTCATTATGTTTTGGGTTGTGGCCAATGAAGCCCTCCCACGAAGCATTTCCGTAGACCTTCCGTTGCGCGTTGAAAGAATCAAACGTATTAACTGGTCGATTAACGGGTCACACATGCACAGCGCTGTGGTGCCTCATGTGCCTTCTTTTGTCCGTGTCTTTAGCCTGCGCTACCATCAATTAGTATTAACGGGATAGCGTTAAAGAGCTCATTTCGCCGAAATTCTGGCTTCGGTGTTGGCATCGGTGACGCCGTGATTGGTTGTTAGCGAAAAATCATCATCTTCTCCGTGACCGAAAAATTGAGAAAGATGCAAAAAAGATGGCTGATCCCTCCGTCATAGGAATCGGAATAACACGAAAGTAAAACGTGCCCTTACAGAAGTAACTGAATGTTTACTGTACATTGATATAAAAGAGTTTGAACAATGTATATTGATGTCCGGCAGCTATAGCACCGTTTAACGTGGATGCACCCACTTTAATGATTGGTGGTACGTCTCTATCCCGACGACTAATGTCCATGTTAAATGATTAAACAAACCCTTGTGGTAGCTGTAGTATTTAACGGTGAAAGCGTAATCAGAGAACGAGGCCCACTACGAGTCAAAGGGGTCAAATGGTGATGTAAACATTCGTGGACGCACAATTCGAGCTGCTGAACTCACCAGACGCACCAACGCGACGCCGCGATCATGCGGGTGTTCCTGATTACTCTCCCGACCTCACTTGGTGGCTTCGCCATGTATCAGTCAGGTGGAAACAAGAACCAGATTGTTGGGGTAGTGACCATTACCCCATACACGTAGGACTGGACACGGATAGAACACAAGGTTTGCGCCGTAAATGCCATGTCACGAATTGGGATTTATTCCGCTGTAAGCTAAATGGGTGGATATCAGCAACTGCGGCGGCCGCTAGCGAGGATCCATTAGATGCCATTCGAACTATAGTTTCCAAAGCTACCGTGATTTCTTGGGTCGACGAGCGCCGC
The DNA here is from genome assembly GCF_013339695.2 of Rhipicephalus sanguineus. Lineage (NCBI taxonomy): Eukaryota > Metazoa > Arthropoda > Arachnida > Ixodida > Ixodidae > Rhipicephalus > Rhipicephalus sanguineus. The sequence continues at coordinate 24,821 of NW_023615899.1, read as the reverse complement.
CTCACACCTGATCTACAACTGCTACGCTTGTGGGCAGAGCGTCGTCGTGCAGAGAACGCTCTTTCCCGCTCCCCAGATTCTTTTGTGGATCGGTACAACATCAACCGACTGACAGCAGTGGCTCGCAGACATGAAAAGCGTCTTTCTAGAAGCAACTGGATGCAATGGTGTGCGTCGCTTGGCCCTTCTTCGACGACCTATTCGATCTGGCGTACCTTTCGGGCAATGGAACGAGGTGCACGAGTACCCGATTCAGTATCCAGTGCGTGCCTGGCGTCTGGGAAAGATCCTGCTCTCTTTGCAGCAGAGGTTGCAAGATCCCTGTAATTGAACTTCGACAGTGCGCCAGCCGCCTTCACACGCCCGTTCTTCATTCCGACACAGGCGGGAGCAGTCCCAAGCGCCGAACATCTCGAAGGTATGGATTCAGCGTTTACTATGGCCGAGTTGTTGGCGGCGATCGACAAGGCTAAACCTCGGACAGCTCCAGGCTTTGGTGGGATACCCATATGAAGTATACAAAAACATGGAAGGGCCGGCACTTTTGTGGCTTCTAGATACTCTTAATAGTGTCTGGGTATCGGGAGAAGTCCCTGAGTCATGGAAATATGCGGTTGTTGTAGCCATACCGAAACAAGACAAACCCCCTGGCATTCTCGGAAACCTGCGACCAATTGCGCTTACTGCAACTTTATGTAAAACTCATCGAGCGAATGGTGGCTACGCGCCTTACATGGTGGCTGGAACACTTCAAGTGGTACCATCCAGCCCAGATTGGATTTCGGCCTCAACTTGGAACCGAGGATGGCCTAGAGTACCTCTCCTCTGCGATGCTTGTAGGTGGCCGCTCACACCGTGTACGAACTTTGATTGCAATGGACATACATCGAGCCTATGATAACGTAAGCCACGAAGCAATCCTTGAGGTTCTTCAATGGATTCACTTGCCTGGTCGTGTCCGCGCATTCATCAATTCCTTTCTTCAAGAGCGCTCCTTTACCGTCCGCATCTTAGGTAACAGCTACGGCCGCTTCAACACACAGCGTTGAGTGCCACAGGGGTCTGTCCTTGCGCCAATATTATTCAACGTTGCACTACTACCGATGGCGTGGAAGCTATCAAGCATTCCCGACCTAAAATTTTTGATGTATGCTGATGACGTGACAGTGTGGTCGACTCACTCTTCTCTGGACCATCAAGTGCGGGCACTGCAGGCAGCACTAGATGCAACATTTGCCTGGTGCACTTCAGTGGGACTCACACTCTCACAAGAAAAGACTACTTACAAGAGCATTGCAATAAGCGGGGCCGCCGCAAGCTTGACCGAACCCCTGTACGACTTACGCTTCATGGTCGTGTTCTCACGGAGACGTCTACAATCCGCGTCCTTGGGGTAGAATTTTCTGCATCTGGATCGGCCTCACTCTGGCTTCGGTCTGCACGCAGAACCGTCTCCAGCATGCTTCATCTTTTTTCGTCGCATCGCTCAGCGCAGTGGCGGAGCACGAACTCGTATCGCACGGCAACTGGTATGTTCCGTATTCCAGCCTCGATTAGTGTACCAAGCACAGTTTCAGCACTTCACCAAAGCAGAATGGGCGCGACTGGAAACTCTTAATCGTGAAGCCATGCGTGTGATCACAGGCCTTCCAAGGTTCACACCGATTCCGACACTCAGGCAGAAGCACAGCTCAATACGCCTAGATGAATTCATTCACCAAAGACGCAAGGCAAGGATGATAAAACACAGCAATGTTCCTGCGGCTGCTGCCTTAGCGAATTACATGAACCCTAAAGCCCCTTTGGTTGACGAACCTAAGTTGTCAGTGCCACCGTGGGATCATTGCCAAGTGGCCACCAACAAGCCACTTGGATGTATCCGTCAAGAAGTGAACTCTGTTTCAAAGTGCACACCGCTTGGCCCTTTATCTTTGGCACCTCAGGCACTTGAACTAAGAGCATATGTGGACGCCGGGTTGACATCTTCTATACTGCACACTTCCTTAGTGTGCCCATCTCACCCACATGCCAACCAGACCTGCTCTTATGCATTAGACACCCCCATTACACCCGTACTAGCCGAGTTAGTTGCCCTCTGCGATGGTCTTGCCGCACTTCAACCGCTCGTCTAGATGCAACACCCATCAAGTGTGATCCTTTACACGGACTCGACGCAAGCGGTGCGCGCACTCCGTCGCGTACACCTTTCTGTGGGTGTAGCAGTGCAATTTCATCGTTGTGCTGCAGCTTATCCATGCTCTGTTCGAGTATGTTGGATTCGCCGGTCTAGTGTTATGGCTCATGCCGCGGCAGATGCCGCATGCCATCCTGTAACCGTCATGTACCCTTTACCTCTGCTCCGGCTGCCACCTTCTGACACTGTGGACATTCACAAAAAAAAATCTTCGGCGCACCACGCGAGCTCTCATACCTCCGCGTGGTCATGACCTCCCGAGTGGACTTACTCGTCAAGAGGAGGTATCGCTCCGAAGAGTTCGCGTGAGTGCGGCTGTGACACCTTCAATCCGCGCTAAGTGGGGCTACACCGACACAACTTCAAGCTGCCTATTTTGCCCTGCGCCGGTGCGGGACGCAGACCTGAACCACCTCTTATGGACATGCCCTGGGCTACAAGCGGCTCGTCGACGCTACCTGCGGCGTGCAGGACTTCAGCTCACCAGGCCACCGGACCTGCAGCGATGGATATACGGTCCGAACCATAGGTCCCTCCTGGACTTCATGGAGGAAACACAGCTGCACCATTTTGTGTAACGTGCATTGATGCCGCAGGGCAAACTCACGCGAATAAAAAAAAAGGCGCGATAGCCAGAAGAGCGTCCCATATTGGACGCAGAACTTCGTCGCCATGCCGCGGCATGTTAAAATGTGATTGAACGCCACGGCCGGACTAGATAGAGGGAAACGCAAAGCGCGTCGTGCGGCCCCGGTAACCCGGCCGCGATCTTTCTCGGCCCAAGAACGTGAGCGGGGAACACGGTGTTACAGCCAGGTGAGGCAGGCGCGCGTCGCAGAGCTATTTTTGGTTTCGATGATCGTGATGCTATGAGCGAGGCCGACGCTTTTACGACGCTTGGACTAAGATCACCATCTCGCGGTGTGTTAAGGCATTGACAAAATTTGAACTATTGAAAACGCGCCGAATGGGTCGGACGTGTAACGCGTTGCAGGTGATAATCGCGGAGGACACAGTTATGACGAGTTACTTTGCTTTACCGCTCCCAGAGGGCAACATCACCCCGCCGACCGGGAGAGTGGTAGATATAAAAGGCGCGTTTGTAAACCCTCTAGAGTCTGTGAACGTGGCACAGCAATCTAAGACATCATGTCCTGGCAGTCCCAAGTATTTTGCACGATAAAGTGGTGGCGGAAACAGCATCGCTATTAAATCTCTGTAAAGATTTTTGCGTGATACACAGTACAAATATTCATTTGAAAACCTAACTGTTAAAAAACGAACAGAGAAATGCCGCTGACACCATTGACAAAAACGTTCTTTTTTAAATTACATTCAGAGACTTTGCCTGTGAAGACTTGGCTTCGTTCAAGAGACATTTTTGTGTCGTCCGTTGATTGTCCTCTGTGTGATGTGCCAGAAACAATTGAACATTGTTTTATAGACTGCAGAGATGCAATCTTATTTTGGGATGTGCTCCAACGAACTCTTCAAAAAGACTTTGTGCTAAATTCCCATTCCGTGCGATATCTCTTGCCAGCGAGTTGTAATGACGTACCATTCGACATGTTTCTCCTCATTGGAATGCATAGCCTGTGGAAGACGCGCATGTTGCAGAGAAACGCAGAGCCGATAGTTTCCTCAACAGCCCACTTCATTAGGTTGGTCACTCAGCTAAGAGATGTCTACGAGCAAATGGAATATCAACCAGAATGGTATACGGCATTGGTGAGGTGCTTATCCTTACCGCTGTTCTAGCACACAATTGAAAAATCAGTTATGTGATGTATCCGCTATAGAGGTGATTGCGAATTCTGTAGTGCCTTCTGTTCGTCATTGTGTTGCGATAAGAGCATAATCAACATATTAGTTCTTTGTCTGTATTCAATTGCTTTCAAGTGATATCCTATGTTGAATAAATACCATGAAAGAAAAAAAAAAGTGAACGTGGCACAGCGGATAGCGTGCCCGGTATCTGTTGTTGCGGGCCGAGCGGCCGTGGGTTCGATGCCCGTTGACGGAACTTTTTTTTCTTTGCCATCTGAGCGTGTAAATTTTTTCTACGTCATTTCCGTGACGGAAATACGTCACTGATGTCTTGGTGGACCCCGGAATTCCGCGGCACGTGGTATACGGGTATGTGCCACACGTACCTGGAGGAAAAGGTTTGACGAAGTACGCGACAGGATTGTCACGTTATTCATGTCATCATCAGACAGTCATATTCGTCAAACGCTTTTACCGTCCCAAGGCAATTTTGGTGTACACCAACTTAACGAGGTGATGATGAGAGCACCCAGACGTAGGCGGCTAGATAGAGAGAGATAAATACGTAGATAGAAACGCCAAATTGCCTGAGGTCCGCTAAGAAATGCTTCGCATTTAATAACAACAACTTTCCGGTTCTAGGGAGAAACGAACCCAAGATGTCTGCGTGGCAAGCAGGTGTTCTATCACAGAGCCGCCGTATGTTTTTTTGAAACTGCTTCGGAAGCAAAACTCTATATTATGTCATGTAGTCGAAGAAGTCTCCTTAAGACTTGTAATACTGCATGGCAAAAGTGTAGCATCGCGCCAGGCGTGAAAACATGTGAATTGCACAACGTGTGGGTGATTTAAAGGCCCACCCATCACAAAGCTCTCATACATGTTTTGTCGTCATCATCAGCAAAAAATCAACAAAGTGAACAGCTATGTAGGATCGCGTCTTGCCTTACGGACGCGTAGTGGGAACTTCGCTGATTCGCAAAAGAAATAACTATGGCGTAGTGGATACTTAACAACTGTACTTGTAGTAGACATTATAGGATACTTTGAAAAGGCTAATGTTACGCGCACAATCGTTCGTTTCTTAGAGGCACGGTCAAAGCATGCAACGAGAACCAAAGCTAGGCTAGCAATTGCGAAAGCGATGCGCACAGGGCCCGATTAAGCTATCGTGTTCTCCTCTTGAAGGCGAAGCGCAAATGTCCTCCTCATTTCTCACCCTACACTCGAAGAAAAAAGGTCTCCTTTGACTCTGCTACAAATGTGACTCTCCTATGTATAATGAGCACTAATAGACAATAACGCCAAGGAAAGTATATGAATGTTATTAGTAATAAATGTAATGTAAATGTGCAGAAAGACAAGTGGACGAAAAGATAACTTGCCGAGGGCAGAGACCGAACCTGCGACCTTCGAATAACGCGTTCGATGCTCTACCAAGCGAGCTACCGCGGCGGCCATCCCCCCGTCCACTTTATAGGGTATGTATGTACATTTAAACGTGGGAGCGTCAGTCAGCGCCGCCACTAGTCATGACAGCGAGTGTGGAGCACTTTTTTTCTGCCTGTGAACTTAATACGAGCTGGCAGCTGACCAATAATCCCTCGCATACCACCTGAAAGCATCAAGTCTGCCAGAACGAGACCCTCGCTATGAATGAAGGAAAGAAGTGTAAATCTTAAGGGCTCGTTTTTCTTTGTTATACACAATATTAATTAGCACTAACAGACCATAACGCCAAGGAAAGTATGGGGGATGTTATTCGTAGTAAATGTAAGGTAAATGTGAAGAAAGAAAAGTGGACGAAAAGATAACTTGCCGCGGGCAGGGACCGAACCTGCGACCTTCGAATAACGCGGGCAGGCAGAAAAAATGTTTTCCACCTACGCCCTCATGGCTACTGGCGGTACTGACTGACGCTCCCACGCAGTGCTGAGCAGTGTCGAAGATACATGTATCTTAGATACTATCTTAGATGCTCTTTGGGTATCTTGTATCTGTATCGCGATACGTCTCGAAAGACGAGTATCTGTATCTGTATTTCCGATACATTCGATAATGTATCGTGTATTTTAAGATACAAGATACTTCTATCGCAACACAATCGTGCAAAACGATAATCGCTGGCCAAGCTCCGCTTCTCAAGCTGGTACTGGTGCCACTAAGCCATCTGAATAAGTCTTAGGGCGGTGACGCAATTTTATTTTTCCGCAGGGTCCTCTAGTGAGAGCAGAAGATGAGGAAGACAAGCGCGCGGACGTCTACGCCCAGCCCACGTACCCTTTGTTTTCTTGATCTCTTTTCTTTTTAGTTGCGCCAAGTGCCGCGACACTTGCTCTCAGCCACTGTCCTGCGCCGCATACTCTACTGCGTGCGGCGTCTATCGTGCAAATTCTGATGTTGCTACAGTCTCGTTATTGAAGATTCTTTTGCGTCTTGCGTCTTGCTCCGCAACGAAATGTGATGCGTGCGAGAATGGGGTTGCTTTGCGTCGCGTGGATTTTACATATCAGCGATTGGAAGGATCTCGCGGATGTAAGTTTGACTTGCATGCAATTAATTACCTTATATGCAAATAAGATTCTAACAACTTTAGCACCACTGGTACTGATGCTAGATCTAAAAGAGCAAGCGTTTACCGAACAGAAAATATCTTGGCGTACCATATTTTTCACTTCCTGCTACATCAAATAATTTATGAAATAATAATTAGATTATTAGCACAAGTGCTTTCTTAGCTGTCATTTTGCATCCCATACATTACCTAGGTCTCTGCACTGTTTTTCCGGTCTGGTCACTGCAGTATGTCTTTTGTAACGCGCTACGAAAAGAAGATCTCTGCTTTATTCTTTTGTCTTCTTTATTTATACTACTATATATATTTACACATTTACACGTTGCCAAGGCGATTTTGAAAACAAATATTTAGTTATGTGGGCGTGCCTTGAGTATAGAGAACAAAACATTCTGCTTACCGCTTAGTAAAATAGCGAAATTGAGTTTGCATTATAATAATGGAAATCATTAGGAGCCATCTTAAAGATGTTAGGAAGGGGCATCGAGAAACGTTGTTTTACTGAATCCTCCGTTTTACTCATGAGCGTCCCAACGAGCCGTTTCAGGCAATTTTCCATAGGCAATGAATTTTATATTGTCTCAACAGGTAAGTTGGCGATACTTCATGTTCATAGCTATTAAGGGCACCCTCTGTATTGTGTTTCTGTACACATTCAATGTGAATGTTTGATACACAACCACCTCTCTATTTTACTTATATTTGTTTTCCTGTTTTAGGCCTTCTTAAATATTTTTCGTATTACTAATCGCCACGTATTGGTAGCTATAAGCGGCAATAGCGCGAACAGCGGCGCTGTCCTGTGACGCTTTGTGCAAAATAGGTCTGAGACGTTTCTGTGTTGCACATGTTCTCTCGTTTAAGAAAAATTGCTAAAAGATTATACGTTAGTGAGTCTGTCAACAAAGAATCCTTTACGCCAGCAGATAAGTATAGAATATGAAAATTCATTGCAGTTTTACGTCATCTACGTATACACCAGGGGTCTCAAACTCAGCTTATAGCCAGCGGGCCGCCGTCGCGAAATTTAGTTCTTAGGGCCGGGACAGTGAAGATGGTGGGGGAGAGTTTGAACAAAATGACGTTGCCATTTAAAACGATCCCATATCTTATATGTAGGTCATTTATGAAGGGGATTTGGAGTCAGGATTCGAGAAACATCGATAGCGATGTACACAACGAGCGAAACCTGGACGCGGATTCTGAAATATAGTTTTTGTTCCACGGTTATATTTCAGCACATGGTGACCACATGTTCCTCACGAAAGGAATGCTTGAGACCAGTCATGTCTGTGCAGCTCACGAACATACTTATTAAGAAAATAAAAACCAATGGGACGAAGACGGTCATGTATGCGGGCCGAGCCGCTAGCGAAAGGTCTCAGACCCCTAGTATACACCATTCGTTCCCAGCCCCTCCCCCCGCCCCCCTCCCAAAAAAGAAAGAAAAAAATGTCGCCATCAGCGTTGTTACTGCTGTACACCTGTCCGGATATACGGTAATGCGCAAACTGTCTTTTAAGGACGAGGTAAAGTCCACACCGGTATTTGCGCAGTCGTGCGAACGCATCTTCATTGAAGTTATTGTGATTATATGGCAATCCGCTAGCTGATCGACAAGCTGAGCAGCGACTCCCATCAATTGCAAAAATGACAAGCAAGAACCGCTGTCAGCGAAGTGTATAAAGAATTGTCCTGTGAAAAAGCTAAAATAAACCCCAATAAGTTGTTTTGAAAGAAAACTAATGTACTTTGAGCAAGAAGGGCAAACCTTTCGAGATACTAACAGAGAAACAAAAATAGGTCACAGTTAACAAAGTTTCAACCAGACATTTTCGTGTATAGGTGTTTGCTGCTACATTATATGTATCTAAACAACAAATTTCAGAATGTATCGAAGTATCTTAAGATACAATTGTCAAGTATCGTATCGGATACAATTATTGCGGCAGTATCTTGTATCTGTATCTGCAATACTTCTTGCCTGAGTATCTTGTATCGTATCGCGATACAATTTGAAAGTATCTTTGCCCAGCCCTGCTCCCACGTTTAAACGTACATAATGCCCTATAAAGTGGACGGGCGGGGGGGGGGGGGGAGATGGCCGCCGCGGTAGCTCAGTTGGTAGAGCGTCCAATGCGTTATTCGAAGGTCGCAGGTTCGGTCCCTGCCCGCGGCAAGTTATCTTTTCGTCCACTTTTCTCTCTTCGCATTTACCTTACATTTACTAGTAATAACATCATCCCCTATACTTTCCTTGGCGTTATTGTCTGTTAGTGCTCATTAATATTGTGTATAACATAGAAACACGCGCCCTTAAAATCACACTTCTTTTCTCCTATGTATATCTCTCCTTAGAGAGTCACGCTGACTCCCTTTAAGATAGTCGCGGGACGCACGACCCTCCAAAAGAGAGTTAGCGTGCGTTTTTAAAGAGAGTCATACATCCCACGACTCTGCTAAGGAGAGTCAGCGTGCCTCTCTAAAGGGAGTTATACATGGAAGAGTCACATGTGTAACTGAGAAGACACATCTTTTTCTTAAAGTGTAGATTCCATTGTTCCGAAGAAGGGCATAAGGGCAATGGCAAGTTCTGGCAGCTGTGACATTCGAAGCATAATTTCCGAGGATGTACTACCCGCACAAGTTGAAGCCCTTCAACGCATCCTTGGGTGCTATTGTAATAGTTCCGTTTTCGTTAATGCGCGTATAGGGCAGACCTCCATTCTTCAGCGTCGCATACACAATGGTGATGTCACCGCTGTTGAACATTGCCCCCTACAGTCTCTTCTTCTGAACGGTGCGTCGTTCAGGATGAAGTAAACAATTACACGTCGAAGTACACTGCTGAACCATTCTCTAGTGTTAGTTGAAAGGAAGGTTAGATCCTAACGCCATTGCGTGGATAATGGCCACCTCAAGAAGATAACAAAGAAAGACACATGCCCTCTACCCTGAATCCATGAAGCCCTTGATTGTGTGCATGGTGCAGCTTACTTCTCTTCCCTCGACCTTCACTCCAAGTACTAACAGATTCTTGCCTACCCCATGGACCGAGAAGAAAAAAGCCCTTGTAACTATTCATGACATTTACCAATTTAAGGTAATGCCTTTCGGTTGGGAAATTCCGTAGCCACACTAAACAAACTGCTGAACTTACTCGTTCACGGAATAATGTTACATTTCTCTGCTATTTAGACAATGCAAATGTGTTTATCCAATGTTTCACAGTCACCTCGAGCGACTTTCAGCAGCTATTTATGTATTATTTCTGGCCCGACTTGAGCCAAATTTTTGGACATATCAGGCAACGGCTCAAGCTTACGGCCTGATATTCTATCCGGAAAATGCTTGCCTGGGACGAAAACCTCGAAATATGTTCGCACCTTTCTGCGGCATTGCTCATACTTACGGCGGCTTGTTCAAACATCACAGAGACTGATAGACGGCTCACAGACCTCAAACAACACACGCCGTTTAATGTAGTCCCTCAAAAGCTGCCGGTATCTCCAAGCTCCTCTTCTGCCTCACAACCCCGCTATGCTGGGCCACTTACACCCTTCGGGACCAACCGATGTCTTTACAAAGTTCAGTGATTACGAAACATGCGATGTGCCGGTCCAACAACAACCTCGAAGTTATTTAATTACGGAGGTCCTATGTGTCGCTCTCGTGTGACCAGTTGTAAAACTTGGCCATAACCTCTACTGCCGTCCACGCAGAGTTGTCTCCGAAAACCATGCCCCTTCTAGGCTCACCTCCGAAAGATCTTACAAGCAGTCTCCCTCGCTGGCTACTCCGCCTCCAAGGGTACCCCTGCACGGTAGTGTGTAGTATACTCCTGTCAGGCTGGATTTTTTAATGTCATTCGAATGGAACGACATCCACATCTTACTTGACTAATACACAACCACACTTAATGCCATTTGAATGAAGTAACTTCTGCAAGGGAATCAGTTCTAGAAACTCATTATGCTTTGCAGTAGAACTGAATCCACCTGTAAAAGAAGCTTATTTGTGGGACTCAGCGTTCTTAATTCGAAAAACTTCATGCAGTAATGTTATTAATTTCCCGTGTTTTGAAGCGTATGTTCTTTCAGTAAGAAAAAAAGCTGTACGGCAAGCTCTCACAAAATATTTTTACTCTCTGCCTGCATGATTGACGTCTGGCCGCCGCCGCTCGGACGCAACAGAAATGCGTTTGCTTGAATGCCCTGTTAGGTCTCCTTATTGCGTCTCGGTTCATGGACTATTTCACGATGAAGCATTTTCCTATTAATAATATTCTCTGCTCGCGAATCAAAGTACACAGGACATAAGTGCTTCACCTGCAGCAATGGGTGTTGTCCTTCACCGGTGCGTTATGAGTCATATTCTTCGTATTCAGTTTAACGCCAGTGGTAGCTGGCTACGCGTTGTCCCAGCAATTTTGAATAGACGCCCCATATAGATTAACTGTTGAAGCAATCTGCAATTACTTTCTGGAACTATTCCGTCCATTGATTTTGAACTTATTGCCACTGACATCACGGCAATATCACTCACAATATTTGTTCCTCTAAAGCACTACCACGCATAGAAATATATAAGGTGCATCGAATATTATTGAAATTTAGTGGCATTTAATGTACAGCGTGGCACTAGTACAAGACGCGAAAACTGCACCAATATAGGGATCGCTTATCCCGCTAACCTGTAGTCCAGTGTTACTCTACGATTACCCAGGCCACCGACTGCATATTTTCTGTCCCTCAGCTGCCTCACGGCAGCGAAGAGAGACGCCGCGTCCGCATACAGGGTGCCCCAGCAAAATCTAGCTAGAGTTTAAAAATATGTCGACACACACTATGATGACGTGAGTATGTTGTTGACTACAACATGTAGTAAATAACAGTATTTTTGTGGTCTGCTTAATTGCGACTTAGAGAATATTAATTAAGCAACTTGTGAGGAGACGAAGCTGGATAAAAAAATTCAGATGGAAATTTACAGATCGGCTTGCAAACGTGTGATTACACAGCTTTTCACTTTCTAATAAGTATCAGCGGTTTTCTGGCTACTGACGATGCCGGCGAAATAAAAAAAAAGAAATACCACGTGACATGCCCACTAGCGCGCCGTTACTGCAAGCTTCCTAACGTACCGCGTGCAAACAACCGTAGCATTAATGCCGGTGTGCTGCCGCTTAAAAGGTGACTGCAGCGAAGGTGGTGGTGGCTGTGCGAGGACACACCTGTTCCTTGCCGCAGCGCAAGCGATAACCTCTGCGTCTGCTTATCGTTTTCATCAACCACCACGAGAGAAGAATATCTTTTGTACGCGCAAAGTTAAGGAGCCCTACAATTAAGGCGCACCAGCTAGAATATGACGTGTTTTTTTTTTTGTTTTGGGGGTTGTCTGCACACATCATTTTCGGTTATTCCAAATTGTTACATTGTTTCTAAGCAAATATACCGGCCGCAACTGTTCCTGAACCGTCAATATTTATAAGTTGCAATATACCAATATCAGTGCAAAACGCCTGATTTTCCCCTTGCATTTCAAAGTATGTACTTTTGAATAATGAATCGCTTGTCACAGATACGATGAATGTAAAAGACGTAACATAACTTTAGCAAGGGCTGACTTCTGGCCTTGTGGTACGACATATCTGAAGTGTTTAGCGCAATAATATGAAGACGGGACAAGAAGGGAGAACACGTACACAGGCGCTAACTTTCAGCAAATGATTTCATTGTTGAAATAATTGTTGAATGTTAGCGCCTGTGTACGTGTTCTCCCTTCTTGTCCGTCTCATAATTCTGCGCTAAACACTTCAGACGTCACATAAATTACGTCATACAAGTAGGGATCCCGGCGCTCCTGGTGAGCGAGGTGAGCAACAATCAGAAAGCACGCACAGACGCACGGCCAAAGAATTTTCAGGTGGTGTAGAGTGAATGATGGCGCAAGGCTTCGTCTACACGAGTAAAACTGCAGGCGAATGTGTTAGAGCACTGCAGAAGGCATTGTGCCGACGAGTTAGGCGAAAGTTGGCATCCTTGTGTGGCGAATGCCAGCAGAGAGCATGGTCAGCTGTAACGCCTCTGAATGGTCGTCTGTGTAGTTGATGGCGGGTAGACAGAGCCATGTTCAAGACGCTCCCTTGCAATTCTAGTTTGCGGGAGAATGCTCGACGCTGACGTGCGCAATAGCAGCGCCCTATAGCTGACGTTTTTGTTAGTGCAGCGGGGCCATCACGCTGCTCTCAGTGTGGCTTTTCATAGATGGTGAGAGGTCGCAGACCACACACACACACACACACACACACACACACACACACAACACACACACACACACAACACATATAATATATATAGATTATATATATATATATATATATATATCTATCTATATACATATATATATATATATATTATATATTATATATATATATATATATATATATATATATATATATATATATAATATATCCCGATCTATTACAAGTGCCACCGCTATTGCTTTATTAGATCAGGCAACTTATGATAACCCACGTGCTCGCGACTCTTACCATTCCGGGCACTGACCCAATCAACGCTTGATTTAATAGAAACAAAACGCTATCGTATTTCCTTAATACGCAGTTTCTTCTTTCTTTTCCGGCATACGACCTTTCCATCACATTTCAGTGCTTTTTGCTCTTTTTGAAAGAAAATTCTGGCAAACTTCATTGAACTTTTGACTAGACATGTGCTGAAGGCCGGAGCAGTACATTACAAATGCGCGTGACATTTACGATATGACCTCTCCAGTTGTACAAAATAACAAAAAGCAAAGCCAATTTTATTTCCATACCAGTAGACTTAAAAATACGCTGTAAACGATAGCGTCATGGGGCCTTTTGGTGTATTGTACAAAGGAGAAAAGTCCAAAACGACCTACTCTCTATACAGTGTGTGAAATGCCGTGGCATGACCCTTAACTATTGCACCAGACACCTTTTGTCAGATCAGCATGACGTTGAGCACCATGCAATATTTCGAGGTTGGAAGAAGATTACTTTTAAGGGCTCGTTTCTTTGTTAGGCACAATATAATGAGAACTAACAGACAATAATGCCAAGGAAAGTATAGGGGTGTTATTTGTAAGAATTGGGATATAAATGTGAAGAAAGTAAAGTGGACGAAAGATAACCTGCCGCCGGCAGGGACCGAACCTGCGACCATCGAATAACGCGGTCCGATGCTCTACCACTGAGCTACGGCGGCGGTCATTCCCTCCGTCCACTTTTTATAGGGTATATATGTGGATTTAACCTAGGAGTGTTAGTCAGCGCCGATCGCAGCCATGGCGCCGAGTGTGAAACACTCTCTTTCTGCCTTTTGGCGTCACGTAGTACGTGATCTTTTTACGAGCTGGCAGCTGACCAATAATCCCTCGCATACTACCTGAAGGCATCGTGTCTGCCAGAACGAGACCCCCGCTATGAATGAACGAAAGAAGATTACTTTTAAGGGCACGTTTTCTTTGTGAGGCACAACATTAATGAGAACTAACAGACAATAATGCCAAGGAAAGTATAGGGGGTGTTATTTGTAAAAGATCACGTACCACGTGACGCAAAAGGCAGAAAAGGCCGCCATGGATGCGATCGGCGCTGACTAACACTCCTAGGTTTAAATACACATATATACCATATAAAAAGTGGACGGGGGGATGACCGCCGCCGTAGCTCAGTGGTGAGCATCGGACGCGTTATTCGAAGGTCGCAGGTTCGGTCCCTGCCAGCGGCAGGGTTAACTTTTCGTCCACTTTACTTTCTTGCACATTTATATCCAATTATTACAAATAACACCCCTATACTTTCCTTGGCATTATTGTCTGTTAGTCTCATTAATATTTCGAGTGTTGTAATTTAACGAAATAAATGGTAAGTAATTTTGTTTAGCAATATGCTGCGATCTGCCCATACCCATGTTCTTGTACAGAAAAGGGAATACACAGCACTTAGAAGACACTTGTGGACAGGCGGCCCCTCCTGTCATCTTGTGTGACCAAGCTTTTCCTTTCACGGCGCACCTTATCGAGCCTTTCAGTCACCGCGCTTGCCTCAGCCCGGAGATAAAATCAATCCAACTATGAACTATCGGTAAGCCAGAAGAGTAGTCGAGAATGCATTTGGGTGGCTCAAGGCGCGGTTTAGATACACACTGAAGCGCTTAGAATGTAACATTGGCAATGCGTCAGTAATTCGCGCATGCTGCACAATAAACAACATCTTCGAGGAGTAGGCGAAGAGACCTGATGCAGCACTGGACCTTTCGACGTTCATAGCCAGCAACTCGCTGGTTCGAACAACCAGAAAGCAGCACATCTGTGAACGCCGAAGGGAGAGAGGCAGTAAGAAGTGCGTTTGTAGAGTACTACAAACAGAGGGAACAGAACTGAGGCGAGTGACGTCACGTACACTGGGTTGTGTTTGTTTGTTCCTTTTTTTAATATTATTGAATAACTACAGGGCTGTTAGTCAGCATTGTCCTTAAATAATTTAACAAATGCATTAATCATGTTTTCTTGGAACTTCAGGTGGCGTTACCTCAACTCCATTTCTTTGGCATGTGCAGCCACCAAGCTTTCTCGCATGCGCTTCTGCTCTGCGAGCCAAGCATTTCCTAAATTCTGAAGCAGTGCCACGGCTTCTCTTCGTAGCATTGCGCCGTAGCTGGGATGTGGACGACTAGCTGATGGCTCCTCTTCAGCTGCTCCTGACGGCGTTTCTGAAGTGGTGCCTGTGCCTTCGGTACCTCGTGGATGTTATGGCGGTTTTTCTAGCGATCTGAAGAGATGTATATTCTGAAGAGCTGGCGATCTGATGAACTGTTATGGCAGTCCTTCTGACGATTTGATGGGGTGTATAAAAAAGCCAGAGGGAAACAAGAGTGACGTTCACTGGCTGGTGAAAATTTAATAAAAATGTTTGAAAAAACAATCCTTGTTTAAAATGTATGTCTCGTCCATTAATTCTGTTCATTTGAAAATATTCGAATATACCCTGTCAATCGCTAACTCGCGTAAAGAAGGGCTAACTCGCGTACACGAGGACTTTCTTGACTTGGAATTATAATAAAAATATATTGCACATCTCTCTTCCACAGGAGTGCTTTAGCAGCTCGTCTCCTTGCACGAGCTGGGCGTCGTTGACTGGCAGCCATCCCAAAAACGAATGAATCTTTCTGAAGTAGGGCGATTCGACTGAACCTGAGCCAGTAGTTATCCTGTCTTCCACGTAGTGTCTGCATAAACCATAAATTAATCTATAAAATAAGAGTAGACTGTATGTACATATAGCGTAAACACCCCAGCAGATATATGTGGCTACATGATGCGGCTGTGACCAATTCAGTTTCACCATATTTCGCCCCTTCAAATAAATTATTGGAGGCATATATGCACGTGGTTTAACAGTCGAGATAACGACTGAACATTTGCATGCCACTGACAAAAAAATAGCATACGTTATTTCTATAGAGGTCTTTATTAGCAATGTCATCGTGGAAGAACCGCACGAGCCTGAAACACTTTGCGTGCCCCTACAAAAGTAATTTTAGTAGTGCATCGTTTAATACAGTTTTTCTTGCACTTACCTGTACTGCTGAGTCAGATTCTTAACCTTCACTTTTATTTCTGATGGCTCGTAGCCGTCCAGTTGCATTGAAGCGGCAATCTCGTTGTACACGCCAAAGCTTCGCTTCTGGCGCCTCCAGACTCCCAGCCGCTCCTGCCAGTGGTCAATTATTGTACTGGTTTCTTCATTCGACCACGCAAGTGCGCGTTCGCTGCGACGTAGTCGAAAAGCTGGAAACACTCATTATCAGTTTGCTTCGAGGTGTTCCAACGGTGCGGCACTGAGACAACGGTTGTCTGCTTAACGTCTCCTTGTCGTCCGCTGCCCTATAACTCCATGGGGTCAATACCAATTGCAGAATATGCGACACTTTGTGATATTGTTTCAATTTAAACTGTTTACAAACTTCTTTTTTTATAGAAAGCTGGCTTTTTAAATGTGTTTTTATTGAACTATGCTCGTTTACCGTGTTTTTGTGCTTTCAATACGCTCCGCCCACAGAGTGGCAGACAGCGAAATCGCGATCTGTGAGGCAGATCCCGATGCGCGGATCGCGATGCTCGTGATCCCGGTCTGCCCTGATCGCGATTAAAAGTTACCGTGGAGCAGCATCTGATCCGGATCGGCGCTGATAACGATTAAAAAGTGCCCGTGGAAACGGCATGAATTATATGGTTACAAGAAGCAGAGGTGTGCTGTACTAGACTAGTGGGTGATCACGGTACTGAACCGCGATTGTGAAAGACAAAGGTAGGGACATTCACTAGCGCACTGTGGTTGTTGTGCTAGCGTACTTTCTAGAGCATTTCCCATAACGTTCAAATGTCATAGCATTGGAAGTCTGACAAACCGGCCGAAATGAATAATAAAATCCTGAACAGGGAATGTCACTGGAAGCAAGATGGACTTGTCCTGGCCAAGTAAAGCAACACTGACAAACATTCGACTTGTTGAAAAACGCTAGCTCCAGCGACATTGCCTGTTCAATGACTTCTTGATCTCTTCAAGCCTCCATTTTCCGCAAGATTCGGTCTAACCTGTCAAAATGTTGCTTCATATGTGATTTCCTGTTATTTCGCTTTTCCTTTTTTTCTTCTGTTAGGGGCCCTGTCTGCTGTATATGCAGTGGAATTTTAAGCAACGGTTTTCCTAGCAGCGCCATGGCTTGTCTCCCTCACTTGATCATTCTGGTGTGTTCTAATAGTTCAAGGATCCTTTCTGATAAATCATCACGGTTGGACGGCCGGGATGTCACACATAGAGTCCAAGTGTGATAGGGTTTCTGTGAGTTCCGCCCTCTGCATGGCATGGGTGACACGGAAAGAGCAACTGGAGCAGCCGAGAAGAGGGGAAACTAATTCTCACCCTTTCAACACACCCACTATAGGGGATCAGAGCTCTACAGCAAGCACTTAAGTAAGGCAGAGAGAGAGATATTTTTTAAACGCCAAATTAGATCCTTGCTGCAGAGTGAACATATAGAGTACCCCCGTGTTGGTGAGTATACAGTACAGAAGAGTGGTCAACGAGAAGGAGACTTCTAAGTGATCGTGTTACTATACATAGCAGGTTGTTGAGAGTCATAGGCGTGCGCAGGCTTCTCCAATAGGGGGGGGGGGTATTTTCGCTGCAGCGTCCCCACCCCCCCCTTAGTCGAGTCCGAAAGCAAACGATTGCGCAAGGAAAGCAATAATGAAAATGAAGTGATGACGGGCTTCTCACAAAGGCCTACCATTGTCCACGGTTTTCGGGGTCAGGTGTAGCTGACTGTTCACTGAGGTATGAGAGCTAGTACAGCATTAGTGTTTCGCAGATATAGCGCCATTCACGGCAGTGCTGGGTTGCGTGCGGGCGTTGCGTCTAGAATGAGCACTCGCTCGCCTCTCCAGTACGGCTGCGCATCGTTGGACGTGGATGCACCTATGATAATCCCTAGTTTTAATCTCTATCCCAACGGACTAACGTCCATGATCTTGACATAACCAACGCTTGTGGTAGCTGAAGTAGTTAACATACACTCGGATACAGCATCGGTTGAATCCCGCGCAATGATGGCAGCAACGAGCACGCAATCAATTGGGTACTCGATATGCAATGATTCAAAGTGTGGTCATCTGTCGAGACAAACGCGAAGGCATGCGCTCCCCAGTAATAGGGTAACCACGCCTGAGCTCATTATATACAGGCCACTGGAATGGCAAAAATACCGCATTCGTTTCTCTTCGCCGCCACTCACTTCCTGCTCCGCCCACCTCTCGCGCTCGCTCACGATTCTCTTTTTTTGTGTGTGTGGTCACATGGTAATTCGTTCGCCATAAAGGGTACCGCTTACTCGCATTTCTCGCTTCTGCCGGCTGCCGACTGACAGTGCGTTGAAGTGCAGTTGCTTTTATAGCTTGGCAGAAGCGTGCACGAACATTACGGTATCGTTCTGACGCTTGATCGTTAACAAGCCTATCAAGGCATCGAAGAGTACCCGGTGCTGCGCATTCGGATGCAGAAACCGGCGGGAAGCGGCGACATTCGTGTTCCTATTCCGAACGGTAAAAATTGCACCAAATGACGGCCTGCGTGGCCGCAAAGAGTACGGCGGGAGAAGTGTTGCTCCACGAATGATACCCGCCTTGGGAGGTAAACGTTTCGTTGAGTATTGGCAAATGTCGTTTGGGGGAATGCTTACGGCAACCCTGTGCTAGTGCAGCGTGTTTTGCGCGGTTATCGGAGAAGATTCATGCATAATAAGAATTCCGGGCAGCTCTTATTACAGCGAAAGCTGTTATGAGATCACAACAACGGCCGTTTTTGACGCCGTAGTTTTTTGCCGCCTCCGCCTCCGCCACCGCCACCTGTGTCCGTAATCACTAACGCGCGAATTATGAAAAAAAAAAATCCGGCAGATCCCACGCCCTGTGGAATTGATGTAATGCGAAGCAGCAGCAAGAGCTGTACACATCGCCTTGTTTGTCTTTAAGCCAAATGAAATCATTCATGCCATGGCTTCTACTTAACCAATATCGAATATTTGCCATGCACGCATGCATGTACAATCTGGTATATACCATGTCAATGAAACGTGTATTCTGGTATATACACTGTATGACCTGTCATTTATGTTCATCAGGCACTCGTCTCGTGCCATACCAATCTTGGTATATATCCAGTTAACAAAACGGCCGGAAGCGCACCATGACAGTTTCATGTAAATTACGTTGTCTCATATGACATGCATGTCATGATATTCATCTTACCACCTCTCAGTTTATGTTCGCCATATAGTCCCGTCGCGTAATACCAATTTTGGTGTATATCAAGCTAGCGAACCGGCCGCGAGCGCACCATGAGTGTGGCATGTAAATCATGCCGTGAATGATATGCATAGCATGATTTTCAACACGGACACAGAAAGAAGTCAGGACACCACAAACGCCGAAGTTACCATCTGTCAAGTTACCATCGGTCATTTATGTTTTCAATACAGTCACGTCGCGCAATACCAGTTTTGGTTGTATATCATGCTAGCGAAACGGCCGCGAATGCATCATGAGCGTGGCATGTAAATCATGACATATATGTCATGCATGTCATGATTTTCATGTTACCACCTCTCATTTACGTTCGTCATACAGTCACAACGCGCAATACCAATTTTGGTGCATATTAATCTAGCGAAACGGCCACTAGTGCGCCATGAGCGTGGCATGACAATCATGTCGTACATGTCATGCATGTCATGATTTTTATTTACCACCTCTCGTTTACGTCCTTCATAGAGGCGCGTCGTGCACATACCAATTTTGGTGTATATCAAGTTAGCGAAGCGGCAGCGAATGCATCATGAGCGTGGCATGTAAATGACGGCATACATGACATGCATGTTATGGTTTTCATGTTACGAACTGTTATTCACGTTCTTCACACAGTTACATCGCGCAATACCAATTATGGTGCATATCATCTAGTGAAACTACTGCGAGTGCGCCATAAGCGTGGCATGTAAATCATTTTGCACATAACATGCAAGTCATGATTTTCATCTTACCACATGTCAGTTATGCTCGTCATGCAGAAATGTCTCGTCATACCACTTTCGTATATATCCATTCATTTACACGGCCGCCAGCGCGCCGAGACCACCTCATGTAAATCATGCTGCACATGACAGGCGTGTCATGATTTGCACGTTAGAACCTTCAATATGTTCGTCATGAACTCTTGTCACACCATACCAATTTTGGCATATATGAAATTAACGGAACGGCCGCAAGAGCCCCAAGGCCATGGAATGTAAATTCATGCTGATCATGACATGCATGTCATGACTTTCATGTTATGACCTGTCATTTATGTTCCGGATAACGTCATGTTATGCCACACCAATTTTGGTGTACATCGATTAACGAAACGGCCAGGAGAGCACAGTCCTAGGCGTCTAGATAGATAGATAGATAGATAGAATGATAGATAGATAGATAGATAGATAGATAGATAGATAGATAGATAGATAGATAGATAGATAGATAGATAGATAGATAGATAGATAGATAGATATATACGCTCAAAGTAGCAGAAGTTCTCTAAGAAATGCTTCGCATTTAAAAACGAAATAAAAAACACAGAACGGGGTGGAACCTGGGCTCTCAGCGTGGGTGCCCAGTATTCTACCTCAGAGCCGTGCCGGTGCTTGAAACTGCTTAGCAAAAATACCTTATACAGGCTTCATGTCGGGAAGGAACCACATTAACGTATGTAATGTAGTGTGGTAGAAGAGTAAAATAACAACCAGGCATCACACAACGCGAATTCTGTAACCAGGCATCACACAATGCGAATTTCTTAGCGAGTGGGTTTATGAATGCTTCCAACCCATTACAGAGGGCTCTGCCATACTTTTTCATCGTCATCAGGCACAGCATCAACGAAATGCATATAATGCCTTACAGGTGTTCAGCGGGTACCATCGTTCTCCGCAGAATTACGAAAAATGGCGTAGTGGCTGCTCCCCTACTTCCCAAAAATTATGATTATTTACAGCGTAGTGCGTTCCTCGCAAGTGCGCTTGTATTGGTTGCCAAGGAAGCCCTCAGGGTCCTCAATAAAGTTCTTGTGACCCCTTTCTCTCTCTTTCTCTCGTTAACGTATCTTAGATAGCATGGTGGGAGAGTGAATAACGACCCGGCGTCACACAAAGCGAATTACGTTACTAGTGGGTCGTTTAAGGCTTCCAGCCCACTACAAATGTCTCAGCCATAATCTTCACTGTCCACAGCCGCCGCATCAAAAAGTGCGCATAATGCCGTAAAGATGTGTAGCGGGTACATTGCTTCTCCGCAGAATGACGAATAATGGCGTAGTGAGCATACTTCCCAACTTTACAAAAAATTATGATATATGGCGTAGTGAGGAGCTTGCTATCTAATTTATTAGTAGCCCCAACAGAGTCTATAATGGGCTCCAGAATGGCGCTCTTCCAGCTGTCGCTGTGACTGTGCTGCGCTTTCCGCGCAGGCCTGGCGTTTTTACAGCGAAAGCTCTTATGAATACATTTCACCGGCCGGTTTTGGCACCGTAGTTGCCGCCGCCCCCGCCGCCGCCGGTGTCCGTAACCAGTATCGCTCGAAATAAGAAAAAAAAAACGAAATAAGAAAAAATTCCACTAGGTTCAAACCTGGGCCCACTGCGTGGGAGCCCAGTATTCAACTCTGAGCCAATGCCGGCGCTTGAAACTGCTTTGCAAAAAGGTCCTATACAGGCTTCATGTCGGAAAGGAACCACATTAGCATATGCAATATAGCGTGGTAGAAGAGTAAAATAAGCACCAAGCGTCGCACAACGCGAATTCTGTAACCAGGCGTCACACAATGCGAATTGCGCAACGAGTAGTTGTTGAATGCTTCCAACCCATTACAAAGGACTCTGCCATAATTCTTCATCGCCATCAGGCACAGCATCAACAAAGTGCGCATAATGCCTTACATACGTTTAGCAGGTACCAACGCTCTCCGTAGAATGACGAAAAATGGCACAATGCCTGCTGCCCTACTTCTCAAATTTACAATGATTTATAGCGTAGTGGTTTCCTCACAAGTGCACTTGTATTGGTTGCCAAGGAAGCCCATAAGCGCATGATCCACTTCCTTGGGGTCTCAGTAAAATTACACTGATTTATAGCGTAGTGGGTTCCTCGCAAGTGCACTTGTATTGGTTGCCAAGGAAGCCCATAAGCGCATAATCCATTTCCTCGGGGTCTCAGTAAAGTTCTTCGCCCCCCCCCCCCCCCCGCGTCTCTCTCCCACGTCAACGTATGTTATACAGCATGACGGGAGAGGGAAATAGTGACCGGGCGTCACCCATGCAAATTACATAACTGGTGGGCCGCTTAAAGATTCCAACCCATTACAAAGGGCTGAGCCATAATTCTTCATCGTCATCAGTCGTCGCGTCAACAAAGTGCACGTGATGCCTTACTGACGTGTAGCTGGTGCCTCGCTTCTCCGCAGAATGACGAATAATGGCTTAGTAGGTGCTTCCCAACTTCACAAAAATTGTGATTTATGGCGTAGTGGGTACCTTTCTAGTGTACTTGTTTGTAGCCCCAAGAGAGCTTAACGGGCTCTAGAAACGCTGCTCTTCCAGCTTTCGCTGTGGCTGTGCTGCGGTTTCAGCGCAGGCCTGGCGTTTT
Organism: Rhipicephalus sanguineus; assembly: GCF_013339695.2. Taxonomy (NCBI): domain Eukaryota; kingdom Metazoa; phylum Arthropoda; class Arachnida; order Ixodida; family Ixodidae; genus Rhipicephalus; species Rhipicephalus sanguineus. The sequence continues at coordinate 1,999 of NW_023615899.1, read as the reverse complement.
TTGCGCGTTTTCCTATCGCGCCCCTAGTGTGAAGGGCGCGTAGTCTGATGTCTCAGAGATATGTAAGGGAATCGGCTGCACAATTTAGTCGTTTCTCGCTGACGAGAAACGACTCACTATTCACGTTTATGCTGTGACATCAAGTGGACGTGGTATTGAAGAAGTATGCTCGTTTTGGCGCGTGATAGTTTATACTGATTTTGATGGCTGATTTGGCCAGTAAAATATAAGAGCTTACTCTGTTTAATTGCCCATTTCAAATGCTTCGAATATCTCGGAGATTACCACATGTACCGAATTGTTAGGCGCTCTCCGCGAAGTGAAAATCTGGCACTATATAAAGTCAGCTGACCAGACGAATCCGACAGCATGTGGACTACAGGACAAGGCTTGTAACAAAAATAGATATTTTTCATGCCATTTATTCAGTTGTTGTAGAAGGAACCACGTAATGCATTTCTCAATCTACTCTGCTATGTATTTACAGTAGAATTGAGTTAATTGATTCATGAATGTGAATTTGGTGGGTAAATAATTGAAAGAAGGTCAAATTGCGCCAGAATGCTGTTTCTGCGGTCGCATGCAGAGTCAATCAAAACAGTACTACCGTTCATTGATGTGCGGTTCTTTATAATATTGTACCTTCGTTAGTCGAAAACATCATGTAGCGGTATTATTGCTGTATTGTCTCTCCTCCACTTAAAAAAATATCAGTAAAAAAAACAAGCAAGAATATTCTATTGCGAAAAGCAAGAATGTATGGCGGAATCATACTGTATCATAACACAGGTCCAGTTCACTGAAATATATACTGAAAGCGGTGTTGTTAATTTACATGTATTTTTTGCCTTGAGTACATGGCATTCGGCGAACTTTAATTCAGCGTTTTAATGAAGTTCGTGGAATACGAGGCCCATGCGCTGAGGGGAAATGTCAGATGCACAGCGATTTTTAAAGGTGACTTCAGAGCTTCGACGAGGTCATGTCCATCTTAAGCACATGGAACGCATACGTATGCGAACCGTCCAAGTACATCGATAAAAAGGTTATTTTGGTGTCGACGCAAGTCGAAAGAAGAAAAGAAATGATTTCGTCATCAGTGAATAAGGCTTTGGACATCACCCTAACAGAGCATTTCAGTGATCGGAATTTAGCAAGTAATTCGCCTTCCGGCGCAATATGCCTGCGTAAAATTCAGTTGCTGCGCCAAAGTGTGCACTAAAACTAGTGTGACAAATTGAAATACTAGGTGCCCTACTATTGGACAGCGGAAAGCTGTAGTGCTATGCATAGTATATGGCGCTACGTTAAGGCTTGCGCGCTCATTCTTTGCTTAAACATTTTATCACTGAGTAGCTTAATTGTTACAATTCAGAGCGCAATAAAAATATATATTCCTGTTTAAGTACATCGAAAAGAGAAGTCATCGTATTTGGCATTCTTAGGTTTATTTCCATTGCCGTTCTTAAAATGTTTGTTTAAGATTTCTGTATTTTTGCTATCTTGCATAAATTTACGTGGTCTACATGAAATGACAGCCGGTATATTTAGAGCTACTATGTTATGCAACATTAAAATACTCTAAGCTTGCATGCTCAATTCAAGAATTCTACCTTATAAAGAAATTACTGCAAAATGGCTGGTGCACCTACTGCCCTCCCCCCCCCCTCTTCCTGCTTCAGCCGATTGCAAACCAGACGTTCTGTTTCCCAAGCACGTCGTGCCTAATGAAGAAACAGGCGTCGACAATCCCAGTCCAGGTCGCATTCGATGTGCTATGAAATAGTTGCTCACACCATAACATGACGTTGTACGGAATATTAATTTTATGGCGAACCACGCACGAGGCTGCCTAACTAGCATACATTTCACTGGCTTCGCGTTCGTTCAGTTGAAACACAATTGGGTAGAAAAAATTCGGAGATCTCACGTACCATGGGAACGTGCTATGCGAAGCATGCGCGGTAGGGTTACGGGCGCAATTTTTCACATTGAGCGA
>NW_023615898.1:0-54561 GCF_013339695.2 Rhipicephalus sanguineus | reverse complement strand
AAGTCGCTATTTCTATGCAAATTTTCTTATTATATGTTGTGTCGCTTCTGCTGTTTATGTTGTCTTTGCTGCCTGAATATCTTGCTCCAGAAGGGTCATACGGAAGAACTGCGAATTGCGCTCTAGCAATATGTGTTTAGGGTACAAAGCGAACGATTACCAACGAGACCTTACGTAAGTGAATTAAAACTATTTTCTTTATGGAACTTACTCAAAGAAGGAAAATAAACTTTGTTTTTACTTAGAAAACGGAAATGTAAGTCTATCCTTCTGGCTACGCACATCTCTCACTTCCATCTGAATGTGTGTGCATCTTCATCAAATTGCACCGGGGCGCCCTGGAGGGCCGTTTCATCAATCATCGTCGTGCCGGGGGCGCACCGGTGCGATTGGCGAAGGTGACATTAGTCATTCCCCGTAGTGGGTACAAGCCATCCATGCGAGGAAACCAACAAATAAACGAAGACGAGCTCGCCCATCGCGCGCCTTTGCTCGAGCACTCGCGACCGCGCGCCTCGTTTCGCCTGCCAGCCCCGCGAAGCTTGCAGACCAGGCCAAAGAGCCCGAAACCGAGCCACAAGATTGCAGAGCTCCAAGACTGAAGTGCCTGAAGTCCTACCCGAAGACAGGCTCATGGAGGACCCGGCTCCGACGCACCCGGAGGAGTGTAGCGGTGGTGCCGTCTCCTCCGGTGCCGACTCCAGCCCTACTGGTGCCGCTTGTACAGCCGTCGGTGCCGCCTGCAACTTGGCCGAGAATAGAACCAAGGCTTCGGAACTCCTGCACTGGGTCAACGCGTATCTGGGAACGAGGTATGACAAAGTGGAAGACCTGAGCTCGGGGCAGTGTACTGCCAGTTTACCGATTCTCTTCCGGGAGCCGTGAACCTGAGCAAGGTGAACCTGAGGGCCAAGCGAGGACGCGAGTCCATCCAGAACTTGAGGCCCTGCGTGAGGCTTTCGAGCAAGTCGGTGTCGACCGAGAATTGCGGGTGGAGCGACTCGCCGAAGGAAGTTACCGGGACAACTTGGAGTTGATTCAGTGGTTCAAGGACCTTTTCGAGTCCCAGTTCCCGGGACCTGCCGCCATGCCACCGGAGGTCTGTCACGCCGTTACCGTACCATGTACGCCACGTCGGCGCTGTTCGGAGCCCACGCTCTCTGCAAGACTACCGTTCGCGGAGGACAACTACGAGGAGACCGCTACTAACACGGAGGAGACTGAGACAGGGACCGGCGGCGGCGGTCGCCTGCCGTGCAGGTACGCTGGGTATGCACGAGGGGCACGACCGTGAGTCCAGGAGGCGGCGCCGGTGCTGGAGACTTCACGGACACCGTCGAGGAGCTCGCTAATCAGGTTGTCGAGCTGAAAGAGGCCTTGTACTGGCTGGAGCTGGAGCGAAACTTCTACTACAGCAAGCTGTGCGAGATTGAGGTGCTGTGCTGGGAGCACGAGCGAGACCACGGCAAGGAATGCGTGTCTGAGAAGATCCTGGACCTGATGCGAGGAAGCGACGACGAAGATTGGTACGGCGCAGACGAAGACGCCGCTCAGAGCGGCGAGCACGTGGCCGAGGCAACGGAGCAGGAATCACACTAAGGCCCATTGGTCCAGAACAGCTGACCATGACACGCCTCCCAGCTTGTGCTCATCCGAAGCTGCCAGCAGCCCGGCTGTTCCAAAGGAGGCCATTTTTTCTTGTTCTGTTTGTCTTGAAAAAAGTGTCCTTTTTCTTGCTTTCGTGTGAAAGAGCGTTTTCTTTTTTGGCTTCCAATAAAGCAGTTTTCTTGGTTTTAGCTGCCTATTGGGTCGTAGTTAATAGTGGGTATGTTATTGCGAATTTTGTCAAGAGCAGCGCAAAATTTTGAACGAGGGAAAAGCGAAGAGGGGGAAATACAGCACAAGCCTGACTAAAATTCCGCGGTGTCTTGACAAAATGACTGCAAAATGACTCGGTGAATAGACGAGAGCGTGAGGAAGCATGCAGAGGCGGCGCACTGAAAACTCAAACTTTGGTTGGTGTCACTTGAACGGACCCTGCTCTCAATGTACCAACTGGCCGCCTACAATCAGTTTTGCGGCTCTGTCCGTAGCCTCATATGCTCCTTAAGAGCTTACAAAATGTATTGTTAAAACACACATGCAATGGATTCATGGTGGATGATGCACTGGGCTGTGTATAGTCTGCGCTGTAAAGGCGCTTTGCTGTGCTGGTCTCGGGTAACTGGCTGTAATGGGGCTCCGTGTCGTGATGTATTGCGGCCAGCTACGTGTGCTGTGTCTGAGATTTCACGCTCCGAAAATGCTAATTCTATTATGCGATAGCAATTATATGGACAGTCTCGGCTGATTTTTGCCGTCGCCGTCGCCGCCGTCATGCTGCGTATATGTATAAGTATGTATATATACATCAATATCCCAAAGAAAATAAATCAGAAAAATGCTTCCGAAGCGCGGAATCGAACCAGCGACCTCTGAATTCGCAGCGCGGTGCGCTAAGCACTACTCCACAAAGCGTACATCCCTCTGGCAGCTAACGGCGAGCGTTATATACAAACCCTTTACCGTTTGCAGTCCTCCGAGACGGAGGCGCTTATAAGCGTTCTTCATTACCAGCGAGATGGCGCTGGGAGCGCGCGGGCGCACTTAAAGGCGTCGGCCAGCTCTCTCGCTTCTTCTCATATTTGCGCAGCGAGAACCTTGCCCTTCCGCTGTCTGCTCGCGCGGGCGCTCGAACAAACTACCGCAGTGTTCATGATTCTCAGCAGATCGAGCTACGTGGTAGCTCTCACCGCGCGCGTCGCGTGCGTGTAGCTAAAAGCGTTTCAGATGTCGTGCACGTAACGTACGTGTACTTTTCACGTTTGCGTATGAGAAGTCCCTACGTACGTGAAATTAAAACTGTCTAGTAGCTGCCGGGTAGTGATGGACGCACGGTAGTCGCAGCGCCTCCATCAGCGGCCGCTTTTCTTGCTATCGCATTCATTGCTTCGCCCTTGCGGCGAAACTGTGACTTTTTTAAAAATATCTACACATGTTTTTGTTTATCTTATTGTGTCGCGAATGAACAAGAACCTGCGAGGAGAGAAGGATCATTTTGCTAAAATTCAGAACAGTTCGCTAAGATTATGCAAGATGCAGCGTAGTAAAAAAAAACAATCATGTGTAACCAACAAACCAGTTCCAGCAGTGCTCACAAATATATGTGCCGATATAAGAAAGTAGCTGAGAGTTTATGCTGGTACTAGGTATCTTTAAAAAGAAATTCTGGAGGAGACTCTAATCCTTCATTTAGGCGTCTCATAGTCGTACTCGTACGTCGGCGTTCGTGTGCCCTCGGGGGCACACAAACTCCTTGGGTTAACTTTAATGAAAACCAGCAGATAATGAAGCCGAGGAAGGAGTAGGGGACGTTAATTGTTCTGTTTTAAGTGTATTGCAGTAATTTAGATATACACGTCAAGAAAGTAAAATGGACGAAAATACAGCTTAACGCCGGCAGGGACCGAACCTGCAACCTTCGCATTACACGCCCGATTACACAGATTACACGCCACTGCGCTTACCATTTGGGAGCGTAATCCGTAGGTTGCAGGTTCGGTCCCTGCAGGTGGCAAGTTGTCTTTTCGGCCACATTACTTTCTTCACATGCGTATCACCATTACTACAATACAGTTGAAAAAGAACAGTTAACGTCCCCTACTCCTTCCTTGGCTTTCATTATCTGTGCTTTTCGTTAACGTTGTGTGAAATAAAGAAACGAGCCCTCAAATTCTTCCCTTCATTCCTTGGGTTAACTGCGTGTATCGTGCGCTGTCGAAGTGTATGCCAGAGTCGATGCAAAAAGAAGCGCGTTGTTTGGATATGCTTCGCCAGGTTCCCAGCTATCCAAGATGCTCACAATCTTTCAGTAAACTCAAGCAATTAATTTTCTTTAGTTATTCTGACATTTGAATGCCTCTATCATAAGTGAACTTACGCTGCGATATCATACGTGTCCAATATTATTGTTAACTTGAACCAGAATCCCGGATTTCTGTTTTTTTAGAAGACTTTTTATGAATATTCGTAAAACCGGAAGTAAGTGCTTGACCGGATGTGGTTGGAAGAAAAACAAGAGTGAGTGAGTGAGAACTTATTGTGGTTCAAAAGTGGCAGAAGCTCAACGCGACTGGAGGTCCCGCTAGCTCAGACAGGTGAGCTCAGCAACCAACTTCTGGCAGTCCAGAGGGCCCAGGACATCACCGAGAGGCTCCAGCTTCCGGCACCTTCCTGGGAAGAAAAACAAGAGTGTCACTTGGTGCTCTTTCCTCTACAAAAAAAAAAAAGAACATCGCCGGGCCTGCGCCGAACCCGCAGCACAGTCACAGCGAAAGCTAAAAGAGCGCGTGGCCTTTCTTGAGCTTGTCAACTCTCTTGGGGCAGTTAATACAAGTCACTTGCAAGGTACCGAATACGCCATAAATCATTATAATTTTTGTGAAGTAGGGAAGCACCTACTATGCCATTATTTGTCATTCTGCGAAGAAGCCTGGTCCCAGCTACACATCTGTAAGGCATTATGTGAACTTTGTGCTGTAGCTGATGACGATGAAGAATTATGGCTGAGCCCTTTGTAATGGGTGGAAGCATTCAGCGACCCACCCACTCGTTGCGCACTTCGCATTGTGTGACGCCTGCTTGTTATTTTATTCTTCTGCCACGATATATTACATACGTTAACGCGATTCCTTGCCCGACATGACGCTGGTATAGGGTCTTTTTGTGAATGTGTATCAGGCACCGGCGTAGCTCTGGTAGAATACTCGACTGCAACCCAGAGGGCCCGGGTTCGAATCCCATCGGGTCCTGGATATTTTTTTGTCATTTTATTAATTCTTTATTTCGTGCGATAACGGTTGCGGACATCGGCGGCAGCGCGGCGCCGCAGCAGGCAACTACGGCACCAAAATCGGCTGTTTTTAGTATCTCATAACAGTTTCCGCTGAAAAAGGAACATGTCCGGAATTTGCATGAGCATGCGAATGCACAAGACTAGCAACACTGCCTGAGGTTGAATATAACTGCTCATAAAGCACAAGATTTGCACAGAAGACAGGAAAGGCCGAAGCTTCAACACGTGATGAAGAAAATTACGAAATATTTATCCCCTTGAGGCGCAATGTCCACCGGACTCAACTTGTTGTCTGCCAATTCATGACTCGTGGGCAAGATAGGACAGATACACTGCGCCTAGCATGAGTTGAACCTTCTGCATAGTCAACGTGTCTTGACTTAAAGGAGTACTGACATGAATTTTAAAATTTTTTGGGTTGTTGCTCTAAATGAAAGCACGGGTGTCGAGAACCTAAAAGAGTGTCGTGGTGGTGCCTGGGGATGCATTGCATATATTTTTAATACCGCTTCTTTCAACCAGCAGTTTCGGTTTGTTTCGAGAGGGCGGCTTCATAGTGACGTGTCAAGTCTGCCCGTGACGTCACGGGCAGACTGCAATCCACGAAATATGCACCTGTTGTCCTTTGCTGTCAGTCGAACGTGGTTCATGATGAGTGAACTGTCGTCCAGTGCCTCCGACAGCGATTTCTGTGATTCACGCTGCATGCAAACTCAGACTTCGCAAACTAAATGAGCTGACTTGAAACGTCATAGGGCTCTCCATGCGGTGAAGCTGCCTTGCAGATGCTGGGAGATGAAAACTTTAAAATCAAACTTAAATATTTATACATGTTTCCCGGATGCGGTGTGGGCAGAGCGTTAACATACATGCCAAGGAAACCAAAAAAAACGCCAGGCCTGCGCTAAAACCGCAGCACAGTCACAGCGAAAGCTGGAAGAGCGGCGTTTCTAGAGCCCGTTATGCTCTCTTGGGGCTACAATACAAGTACACTAGAAAGGTACCCACTACGCCATAAATCACAATTTTTGTGAAGTTTGGAAGCACCTACTAAGCCATTATTCGTCATTCTGCGGAGAAGCGAGGCACCAGCTACACGTCTGTAAGGCATTATGTGCACTTTGTTCACGCGACGACTGATGACGATGAAGAATTATGGCTCAGCCCTTTGTAATGGGTTGGAATCTTTAAACGGCCCACCAGTTATGTAATTTGCATTGGGTGACGCCCGGTCGCTATTTCCCTCTCCCGTCATGCTGTATAACATACGTTGACGTGGGAAAGAGACGGGGGGGGGGGGGAGCGAAGAACTTTACTGAGACCCCGAGGAAATGGATCATACGCTTATGGGCTTCCTTGGCAACCAATACAAGTGCCCTTGCGAGGAACCCACTACGCTATAAATCATTCTAATTTTACTGAGACCCAGAGGAAGTGTATCATGCGCTTATGGGCTTCCTTGGCAACCAATCCAAGTGCACTTGCGAGGAACCCACTACGCTATAAATAATTGTAATTTTTGAGAATAGGCCAGCAGGCACTCTGCCATTTTTTGTCATTCTACGGAGAGCGTTGGTACCTGCTAAACCCATGTAAGGCATTATGCGCACTTTGTTGATGCTGTGCCTGATGATGAAGAATTATGGCAGGGTCCTTTGTAAGGTTGGAAGCATTCAACAACCTGCTCGTTGCGCAATTCGCATTGTGTGACGCCTGGTTACAGAATTCGCGTTGTGCTACGCTTGGTGCTTATTTTACTCTTCTACCACGCTATATTGCATATGCTAATGTGGTTCCTTCCCGACATGAAGCCTGTATAGGACCTTTTAGCAAAGCAGTTTCAAGCACCGGTATGGCTCAGAGGTTGAATACTGGGCTCCCACGCAGAGGACCCAGGTTCGAACCTCGTTCCATCCTGGATTTTTTTCTTATTAGTTTTTTTTCTTATTTCGAGCGATACTGGTTACGGACACGGCGGCGGCGGCGGCGGCGGACAACTACGGCGCCAAAAACGGCCGGTGAAATGATCTCATAACAGCTTTCGCTGTAAAACGTCCGTTTTGCTGCACTTCAGAATTGTGTCAGTACTCCTTTAACCCCAACGTGCTAAGGACTATGGCCGATAATTTTCGTGAAGGCACTACGATTCGACGGGTCGCTCATTGCCACGTTCCAGGACCAACGTCATGTTATTACAGCGAAAGCTGTTATGAGATCATTTCACCGGCCGTTTTTGGCGCCGTAGTTGTCCGCCGCCGCCGCCGCCCCGCCGCCGGGTCCGTAACCAGTATCGCTCGAAATAAGAAAAAAAAACTAATAAGAAAAAAATTCCAGGATGGAACGAGGTTCGAACCTGGGTCCTCTGCGTGGGAGCCCAGTATTCAACCTCTGAGCCATACCGGTGCTTGAAACTGCTTTGCTAAAAGGTCCTATACAGGCTTCATGTCGGGAAGGAACCACATTAGCATATGCAATATAGCGTGGTAGAAGAGTAAAATAAGCACCAAGCGTAGCACAACGCGAATTCTGTAACCAGGCGTCACACAATGCGAATTGCGCAACGAGCAGGTTGTTGAATGCTTCCAACCCATTACAAAGGACCCTGCCATAATTCTTCATCATCAGGCACAGCATCAACAAAGTGCGCATAATGCCTTACATGGGTTTAGCAGGTACCAACGCTCTCCGTAGAATGACAAAAAATGGCAGAGTGCCTGCTGGCCTATTCTCAAAAATTACAATTATTTATAGCGTAGTGGGTTCCTCGCAAGTGCACTTGGATTGGTTGCCAAGGAAGCCCATAAGCGCATGATACACTTCCTCTGGGTCTCAGTAAAATTAGAATGATTTATAGCGTAGTGGTTCCTCGCAAGGGCACTTGTATTGGTTGCCAAGGAAGCCCATAAGCGTATGATCCATTTCCTCGGGGTCTCAGTAAAGTTCTTCGCTCCCCCCCCCCCCGTCTCTTTCCCACGTCAACGTAGTTATACAGCATGACGACGGGAGAGGGAAATAGCGACCGGGCGTCACCCAATGCAAATTACATAACTGGTGGGCCGTTTAAAGATTCCAACCCATTACAAAGGGCTGAGCCATAATTCTTCATCGTCATCAGTCGTCGCGTGAACAAAGTGCACATAATGCCTTACAGACGTGTAGCTGGTGCCTCGCTTCTCCGCAGAATGACGAATAATGGCTTAGTAGGTGCTTCCAAACTTCACAAAAATTGTGATTTATGGCGTAGTGGGTACCTTTCTAGTGTACTTGTTTGTAGCCCCAAGAGAGCTTAACGGGCTCTAGAAACGCCGCTCTTCCAGCTTTCGCTGTGACTGTGCTGCGGTTTTTAGCGCAGGCCTGGCGTTTTTTTTTTTCTTTGCTGGAAATGAACGCAGACAAAAAACAAATTGCGTGTGCATTTTGAACCTACGGTTTCCTTCTTTACATGCGAAAATAGAAAATGGCAGTGCGCAATAATGAAATATTTAATGATACGCTAATTAGGATTGATTAGCAAAACTCGCACAAAACAACATATTACTTTTTTTTTTCTTGGAATGTAAATCAAGTGCTTAGAATTATATTGTGCAAATTTGAGACATTGCAGACAGTGCATCATAATTTCGCACCACAAGGGGTTATTATTTATGCTTATTTGTCACAAAGTGACATTGTATCAAATAGGTTAGCATCAGCCAGTCAGGTTAGCATCGGTAAGCAAATAGTGTAGGTTAGCATTGGTTAAATAGGCTAGTATCGGTTCGCAAATAGGTAGCATCGGTTAGTCCAGATTTAATGAGATCTGGACGGCCAGATCCGATGACATGTGGGGAAAAAATTACACCATTTCCCGCTAAAGGGGACTATGAGGTGATGCGAAGTCGGAGCCCTTGCACGATCGCGTTCCATTGGCGCTCGTTGGGCATGCTACCGACCTCGCGTCTTGGAACGCGAAGAAGGACGCTACGCGCGTCTTGTCTTCCCTCTAGCCTGCCGTTAATTCTCACAGCGCGAGCGGGGAACGCGGTCGACAGGCGTACGAGAGGGGGGCAGCGTAGGAGAGGGAGAGAGAGGAGAAGGGGACGCGCACGCGCTGGTGCTCATCGCGGCGTTGCGCAGGAGAGATTTCGGCATGTCTAGCCCGCGTTTCAGAGGAAGAGTGGAAAGGGGGAGGGGAGAGGGGAAGTGGAGAGAGAAAGTGGACAGGAGGAGTGGTGAGGGCGAGTAGAGAGAAGGTGTGTGGAGAGGGTGTGCGCATGCGCAGTAAGGGCGGTCACGCCGCACACCACCACCACTCCGGATTGAACTCCGCCATAATATACTTCGCATCTAAAAAAGTTATGTACGCAGTATGGTAACTTCGTTTCCTTTATGCGACGTAAATTAGACAGTAGACAAAGCTGTGCCATCAGACAAAGCTGTGCCAAAGAAAAGAAGGTTGAAGAAAATGAAAAAAAAGCCATTTATTAGTAGTAACCATTAATATCTAATCACAGAACTGCAGCTTATATTTCACTTTATTGACAGATTATAGAAAGCTTGCACGTGACATCGTAGACGCAGATCTTAACCTACGGTGCTCCACATGGCGGCTTTCATTACGTCAAGCATCATCTCGTGGCGGCTAACCTGATTCAAAGTGATAAATACACCGCCGGAACGTTATTGGCCTCTGCGCGTGAGATAAGATTCTTTAATGAAATGCCCGAATAAGCAAACAACTTATGCGATGTATGATCACTTAACAAGACAACACATGCTTCGCCTCCCAACATGTTCGTGGACCAACATGACGGTTTCACTGACGTCATTGCAAGCCATCTGTATTGCTTGTCAAACCAACAGCCAAAGCTATTTGTTTCAGTGGAAAGCAGCAGTGGCCAAGCCAGGGGCTGGCACACCGGACCCGTGCCCCCCCCCACCCCCCCCGAATCTTCTTTTTTTTTTTTGTGCCGTGGCATACAGAGCCCAAAATGGCACTCGACCAAATCTGCCTGCCCGGCCCCCACTTCAGGTCATGGAGGTGCCCCCCCCCCCCCCCCTCCGAAAAAAAATTCTGCCTACGCCCGTGGAGCGCAGCGCGAAAGATGGAAAGGATAGAGAGCGCTGTATACAGTAGTCGCGGATTGAAACGCGAAAATTTAGGGCTAAGTAATGCGTTTCCGGCGTCTGCAGTTGGCGTCATATCGGCGTAATTTAGACTCGAACAGTTAGGTCAGATCAAACATTACCTTTATCGGCCAGATTAGCAGCAATATGACGCGGTTATCACGAGCAATTGCTTATAGCAGTCGTTATACTAAAAAATAGTGATAATAGCGATGTCGTCTCCATTTTTCGCGTTGCTTTCTGCGGTGACACCCGATTAAGGGCCGTTCAAACACGTAGAATGATGTTTCATATGGCGTCGCTAATTTCAGTACGCTCGCATTTCACTTCACTCGCGTGCACTCTTAGAAGAAAGGGTGTCCTCTGACTCTCTTTTTACATGTAAGAGTCACATGTGTAAACCTCCCTTTAGAGAGGCAAGTTGACGCTCTTTAGGAGAGTCGCGCATTGACTCTCTTTTCGAAAGTCGTGCGTTCCACGACTCTCCTAAAGAGGGTCAACATTCCTCTCTAAAGGGAGTGCTACAGATATGACTCTCACATGTATAAAAAGAGAGCCACAGTTCTTAGAGTGCGGTTCATTTCGCTTAAACCAACAGGACATACAGTGCAGGCTCTACGCATGCGCTTTTGAGGGACCGTGCAGGCATATGGCCTCACATGTGCGCCTCGATCGATGAATCAAAAGCTAGGTGCTCCCTTGTTCTCTTCCGGCAGTCGCGTGATTAACTGCACTCGTGTACAACAGCTGGTTGGCTTTCCCCGGCCCTCTTCATAATGCACCGCTTATAACTCGAATTTGAAATGTATTCCAATACACTCGACTTACTCGCGTCGTCGACTCCGTTATGAAGTCAGCTCCACTGAGGCGTTCAGCTAATTTGGCGTCTGCGTTTCATGTCTACTTAATGAGCATGTGACGGGGTTCGTTTTGTTAGATTGAGGACCTACACCAAGAACGGCCGTCACACCAATTAATATTCAATAGAGTTTGTACTATTAAGGCGAGAGCCTTATATGCCTTGTCAAACGGGGAAAGGGGCGGTCGGCGTGATTTGGTGATTTGGTGATTTGGATTTGATGATTTGGTGATTAAAGAGTTGGTAGTCTAGCCGCTTTCCTGTCTCCTCCACCGTTTGCCGTGTTCGTCTGTTTTCGGTTGGATATATTTCCTTGATGATGATAAGTTCTTCTTAACCATCATCTTTACCATCACCATACAAGGTGATGGTAATCGTGATGATTGCATCATCACGATTATGATGAACGATATGATGTCATCATCATCGAAGAAGATTGGAATAATAATGATGATGATAATGGTAATGACGAAGCAGAAAACCATTATGATGACGATAACCGCACCGAATCGGTTTCGACGTAGAATTGTCTTAGGCGAATGTATAGGGGACCGTATGAGTTTCTTTCTCTCTCTCAGAGCCGCCGCGGTGTTACAGTGGTTACGCTGCTCGGCTTCTGACCCGAAAGTTGTGGGTTCGATCCCCACTGAGGTCGCATTTCGATGGAGGCGTAATGCTAGAGGCGTGTGTACTTAGATTTGGGTGCACGTTGAATAACTCCACACGGTCCAAATTTCTGGAGCCCTCTACTACGGCGTGCCTCGTAATCATATCGTGGTTTTGGCACTTACCACAGATATTATGAGCTATCTCTCTCACTGATGATCGGTGTCAGCACACGAAGCTCGTGGTTAAGGTCCTTTTTACTGAGACAGTAGCATCCCTTCAACAAATGCTGCCGACTGCGCGTATTGACAGACCGCGGCCAATACGCCGCGTTATAACAGACTCATAACAATACGCTACGCCATATGACAGACCACTGCCAATACGACGGCATAAGCCATTGCTGCAGCGGACTACAAATGCATTATAGCAGCTTGGAATGGATGAGCATTACACTGACTGTCACTCTATGCTGCGAACAGCTCATCAGTGACTGCGTGCGCGCGCTCTGTTGCTATCTATTTCCTTCCTATATTTCTTGTTTCTATCTATGTATCTTTCTTCCAAATGATGGCGCCTTCTTTCTTTGGTCCTGTCCTTTGCGACCCTATCCCCCTTGCTGTCCTTCATATAAAGACTGAATTTAAGTGCATGACTTTAAAGAGCGGTACTCCCTCTTCCATCACTCTCCAACGGCCCACGAGAGCTGTACAGGTGACAGTGAAGACGTACACAATTTGAACTGACGGTGTTCTTTGCGTTTTGTTACTCTGTAGGAGCGATTGAAGTCCACATACGCAACTGTAGCGTAGCAAGTCGGGCGAGTTTGTACGGGATCATCTTCTACATGCACATGTACAAGAGCTGCAGCTTTGCTGAGCTTGTTGCTAGTATGGCATATGCCGCTGATTCTAGTAGCAAGTTAGGCAATGTAAAATTACATGGCAATTGTCCTCCAAGTCACGCAAAAGCGGGAGAGTTAGCGTTCAGTGAAGTCTAAAAGGAGGCGAAGTAAGGACCCCTAGCTGGCCCCTTTAGCACGACTGCCAAGGATGAACTCGCGATCGTGACTCATATTGACTAATATACGAGTCGTCCCTAAGCATTCGTTCTGTTTGCATGCAGCGAGTGTGCTGTGTTTTGTGGGGGGCCACGGCACCGCCGCCTGATTGATTATCCGTCGCTCTAAACACTGTGCAGCATCGTCCCCTCGCTAAGCCGTTTTAGACGCACACTTCCCTGGTGCTATATAGCTTCTCCTTTAGCGATACCCGAGAAACCATGCCCGATGCACGAAAATAGGCCGTCAGACTCCATGCATCCACTGCGTTCTCTCGTGCCGAGGGTGATAGATGGAGGAGACCTAATGAAAGGGGAAAAGGCCGGTCGAGAGCGCGGCCGCTATCTGAAGCATTCATTTTCGGCCAGTGGGTGTGCCGCACCTTATGGCTGGCACGGCGGCTGCACTGCAGGTTTTTCGACAATGCACTACCCGGCGGCGGGTGGCGGCTGCGTGCCAGGGTATTTTTAGGCCCAGTGTCAGGCACGCCGTCTCTTGCATAGGCGATCCCACGATGAGACGTTTCGGACGCCGGAGTTGCTCTCTTCTCGCCCGCTACCCTTTCTTTTCTGAGCATGCCAGGAAGTGTGGCCCTCGTGGATATCTTGTCTAACGGTACGGCTCCGCCGATTCTCAATGAATATTGTAACGGGGTCGTCATTCATGAGCGTGTCTTCTGAATCGCAAGAAGGGGTATACTGCATGTATAAAGGTGTATCGAATATGCCCTGTCTAGTAGCTGCCTTGGCCAAGACCTTTAATGAGACTTGAAGTCCAGGAATACTTCGGTGCAGAGGTAGCTACCGAGGAACAACAATATCCCAATACCAACTGTCCCAATCCCAATACCAACAAGTCCCAATACCAACTGTATACTGTAACGAGGTTGTCACTGCTTTGCCTCTCCGGTGAGGCCATTTCCTGCACCTTGGGTGAGGGCGCACCAGGAGCTGCGGGATGCATAAAAAACGTATTTAACATTGAAAACATGTCCAAGACCTTCTTGGCCAAGATCGTAGAAGCGGATGGCAAACAATCGTCTCAATATATCCGCCGTTGTCACACAAACTGTACGGTTCTGCCAATGAAACTTGGTGTTGTAACGGGCTGTCATTCCTGAGCGCCTTCTTCCCAAGAACCCATGATAAGTGCTAACTGAATGTGTAAAAGTCGTACTGAGTGTTCACTGTGCCTCGTAACTGCTTCGCGAAGACCTTCCTTACACATGGGTTCTATACAGCCTCAAATATCGCAGATTAAGTAATACGACTCAGGGCTGATGGTATAATTTTGTGTATCTCCCCTGAGGCAAAACGGCTGCCGGATCTTTAAACAACGTTTGAAAAGGTCGTTTGGAGGAAAACCGTTTGGAACTTGACCACCGTTCAGCAGTACCCTTTCAAGATAAGCGTTGCGCCTTCTTAGCGTGCTTCTACTCGAAAGGAAACTTGCAAGCGTGGGATGATAATGCTTGTCAGGAAAGAGGTGTTACTGTCAAAGCAACTGCCAACCTGAATGGATTAAGTTGAAAGGTTTACTTGCGGAGTGTTTTACTTGCGCTTCAACGTCACACTGCCGTCCACTGACATTCATTGCTCAGCAAGCGGCCACCTTTGTGTTACCTTTTTTTATTTAATCACAATGGTAACGTGCCCGTGTCCGCGGTGCTGTGGAAACCTACGTACTGTACACGGAGTCGACGGAATAGCGCTTTATCAGCCATTCGCATGTAGTCTTCACTTCGAGTGGCCCATTGACCGTGTAAATGTACCGCGTTATCTTTATCGACTGACCTCTTCGGCAAGGCTTAAGTGCCAAACCGGAACACGCTGCTTACAGGCGCGACAGGATAACAAGTGATGATAAGAGAGCCCTTTCGCACGCGAGTGCGCAACACAGCGATTATATAGTTGTGATTTCAATGCTAAGCTCGATACTGCGAGCCGCGTTGGTGCTGAGGCTGACGACAGCGAAGCAAAAGTAATCTGCGGCCGAAGCTTAAGAAACAAGCCGCATGCTTTATCAGTCCTGCTCAACACACAGGCGGACGACGACGAAGTGTGCCTCTTGCACAGCGCTTTGTTTACCGGTTGACAGTTTTTGGTGATTTGTCATGTTCCTCGCGTAGCCATCGGTATTTTATTTGACTACACTGGAAGTAGACTGCTTCCACACCCTCCAGGCATGCCTACGCCGTCGGCGGGCCCCTCGAGGAAACGGAACAGCGAACTCAGCGACGCCGACAGTGAGTCCACCGAACTGTATTCGGCGAGCAGTGACGATTCCGACGATGGATTCCACGCCTGTTTACAGTCGTAAACCAAAACGAAGATCTATGGGTGCTTCATCAGCTTCAACCGCATCTACTGTGAAGCCGAAGGTGCTTCAACGAACTACACCGTCTTATTTGTGCCTGTTACGCCATCGGACAATCTGAGACACCTGAATCGGCAGACCATCTCGAGGAACTCGAGTCTCTGGCTCCAAACGAAATCAAGGATGTTCGAGTCAACCCCCGCAAGAATGTCTTGGCCATCGATGTTATACACCAGGCATCTCTGCTTGCTCTGACCAGGGTCACAGACTTCGACGGTATAAAGGTTCGAGCTCACCTTCCACTTAACAAGGACATGGTGGTAGGCGTCCTATACGATGTCGACATCTCCATTCCTTGTGGCGACCTTCCAATGCTCATCAAGGAAGTTAGTGATCATAGCAACATAGTCCTAGTCTCACGTCTGGGCAACTCGCGTTGCGGTAAGATTGTCTTCAAAGGCGACATATTGCCATCCCACGTGAAGGTCGGACACTTTCGTCACGTGGTCCGTCCATTTACACTACGACCACTCCAGTGCCGTAAATGTCAAAAAATGGGTCATGTGAGCGGAGTTTGCAGGAACGTGGCGATTTGCCCCCGCTGTGCAGAGCCACACAATGCGGAATCCTGCCGAGCAACTGTCCTGAAATGTACCAACTGCCATGGATCACACGAAGCCTCATCAAGGGACTGTCCATTGGTGAAAAAGGAATGGAGCGTCATGAGACAGATGGTACGAGACGGCTCAACGCACAAAGAGGCCGCTGATGTGGTTGAGAAATAGACAACGACGCTCGCGACGGCGACGACCGTCTAAGGCTACTGCGGCGCGATCTGGACGGACAACGCGATCTTCCTACTCCGACAGACCGTCAGATCTCCGAAGCGACAGCTACCCACCACTGCCGCCACCACCACCGCCCACTGCATCACAGTCGGAGAGCCGAAAAGACGCAGAGGCTTTGAAAGCGGCGGCGGATGTCGCGTGGCCCTCACTGCCACCACTGCGCAGTCATAAAGAGCCGATGCAGAATGGCCCGCAATGTACATCATCGTCCACAAATGATTGCCACGACAAAAACCTACAAGTCCTCGCTGTGTTGAGGTCTCTCATGACCACGATGCGCACACTCCTCAACGGGAATGACAACTCCGTCAGCTCAATGTGCTCTGCAAGTTCTGGGATTCCTTGGAGCCAGTCCTTGCAAGCCTTTTTTAACGCCTACTTCTAGACAACCGCAGAGGAAGCGATGTCAAATATTTCTCGGTTGTGACTGTCTGTGTGTGCGCGGGTGAACACTGTGCGCGTATTACTTGTTCCTTCTTTCCTCCTTGCTCTCTCTATTCTTTTTCTCCCATTCCCCCTCCCCCGTGTAGGGTAGCAACCGGGTGCAACCTGGTTAACCTCCCTGCCTTTCCTTCGCTTTTATCTCTCTCTCTCTCAACACACAGGCTTATCGTGTCCAATCTATACTGCGCTAGTAACATCCTTAAGAACCGAGATTAAAGGCGGTGCTGTAGTCTATAGCCCAATTATCAAGGTAAGTACTTTGTAACGGAGCGGTTGGTTCATATTGACGTAATAGGTAAATTGCACAGCAAGACACCTGAAGGGAATAAAGATGAGAAGGGCACGGACAAGGCCGAGGAAAAGCCAACAGAGGTGAGATTAAGACTTTAAAGCTTGTGACAGCGAGGTATGCCGTCATAGGTCTCGCAACATTTATAATATACGCTGCAGAGCAGTAAAAATTACGAGCTCTCTAGCACTCACCCCCCCTCCCCCCCATCTCCCTACTCCCCGTCCTTAGCACTAAGCGCGTGTTCATAACGTCCCAAGTTTTCCGTCTATGCGATTTGGTAGCGTTTATTTGTATAAAATAATGGAAACGCGTGGTATACTTCAAATACGCCATGTTACGCCTCCAATATCGAAATGCGCTGCCTCCTTTCGCTTTTCCCTGTAACATGAGCTACGCTTTCTGTCCGTCGCTTTTCGTATTCACCATGGCGTGCGAATATGCGTGCACACGACTGAGATGGATAAACAAAGATAGAATTCGGGGCGTCGTCGAATTCATCCATATTGTCAGATTCTGTAGTGTCGGCGTTTCGAACCAATCGGGGCGGCCATATTAGCCCTCTGAGCCAATCAGAGTCGACAAGATGGCGAATTCGGCAAGATGGCGACATTCGACAATATCCTCAATCAACGCAACTTCTAGCCACTCTACCATTGCAGCAGCCGGAAACTTTCACCTCGAGCAGCCTGGGGATCGGATTTGGCCAGCGACCTTTCACAGCTTTCTTCGCGCAGTCCCTATCGCGGCGAAGAGAGGGTGTGCTTAGAAGTGAAGCACTTCATTACTTTGGCTTCATTGTTGCCTGACGAGGTTTCCTGCAGTCATGTCTCCGACCGCGACTGCCTTCGAGGCAGACGCAGAAAAAAGAAAGTTACACGCAGTGTTCATACACAAGTTCGCAAATAAAGAAATGAAAAGAATCCAACTCAAGCAAGAGAAGAAGTCGCAAGAAAGCTGCCAGGCGTGTATTGTCCACGTTTTCGCCATTTTGTTGTACGGCACGAATCCTGTGTCTTGACTGGAAGTCACCATCGAGGGGCGCTGGCTGCGTCGCCCGCATTCTTTTTTCATTCACTGCTTGTTTTTTCTGGTGGATCTCTGCTTTTTTTTACGTCACTCTCTTTCTTTTCTGCTTTGCCTTGGCTACATATGAGATCTCACGAAAGTCCTGAGGATAAGGAGAATTCACTTTCTTTTTCTTCTTTTTTTATGGGAGACACCACGCGACCCCGAGTCTCGAACAGAGATAAGAAAGAAACTACGTCACGACAGTCATGTCGTCAGACTTTTCGAATCGTGACATTCTCCAGGTCTCTCGTCGTTTGCGAAGAAGACCGTAGCGCACCTCCATCAAATGAGCACGGCAGCGTCACCTTTGTACTTTCGCCGGGTGTCTAGCTAGCGACTAGAAAAAAAGAGCAAGAAGCGGTAGAAGCGGGGAAAGCTGGTAGTCTGGATGGAGGACAACCGCGGAAAAATCGCGTTCACACTTGCGCTCCAAATCGCTTTGGCGAGGGTGAAATGACGCTTCACGCTCTACGTCTCTTCCTGCTTCTGGTATATGCTATACGAGGTGGTTTATATGGTTTCCCCGGGCTACCTATTTGGTGTCGAGACAACGGTTTTATTGGTTGCTGCTGCCTATACGTGTGGTTAATGGTCGACGGCGTCTGCTTTCACGGTAGACGGTGGCGCCACGATTGACAGTCGTCCGGAAAGAAATTACAAGACATGGAGATTTGACTTGTGTTTTTGTAACGCAATATTTCTGTGCAAGCGATGAATTTGCCAAGTCGCGAAGCCGTTTGAAGCCACGAAGACGAAACTGAGCCAACTCCATGAAATACCAATCATTACCGCGCTGACTGAACCGTCATAACTGCACTTCTGTAAATGATCGTGATCATGATCTTTGTTCGCGTACCTTTAGAAATGGGTTGACGACAATAACCCATTTAGCATGTTTGTTATAGTCGGCTGTTATTTCATCTATTGTAGTCCACAATTCGGACTCTCGCTTGTTGAATTTTGTTTCTTTCTCCGTGCAAAAAGCCATTTTTACCACATACGTTACCAAAGCCTGCCACGGCTCGACTTCTATCAACCTCTCGCCCACTTGTTTTTCTTCGCCAACGCTCTAAGGGACTCCGGCACTCTAAGAAAAAAGAGAGTCCTTTAACTCCTTTCGGAGAGTTCTGACTTGCCACGTATATGACTCGTTTTAAAGAGTCACGTCAACTCTCCTTGGGGGTCATTATACTCTCTTCGGAGAGTCGTGTGACCTAGAAGAGAGTTAACGTGCCTCTTTAAAGAGAGTCATAGACGTGGCATGTCAGAACTCTCCGAAGGGAGTCACACCTACTCTTGTTTTTCCCTTTAAAGTGTGCTTATCGCGATTGCTGACCAATTAATACTTCTATCCGTTTTAAGACCAGCGCCTCTGAAAGGCGTACGTTTTCAAAGAGTCTTTCTGGGTGATTATCTTGGCATCATACATTACAGTGTGCTGAGTAGTTTTCGGACTTCTCTTCCCGCAAACACATGCCTCATCCTGTTGTAAATACTTACTCCGGTATATTGTTTCTTTCTTGTTAACCGTAAGTGAGCTCCAGCTTCCAATAATAATAAAAAAGGCTGCCCTTGGTGTTATCATCTTATAACGTTTAGGGAAGTGAACCGCTTCGCTTGCCCTCACTTGATTGGGCAGAATCGCGATTGTGTCAGCAAAAGTGCAATGCTCTCCACCAATCACGCGAGCGCAATCGGATCGGTTCGCCTTTCGAACTGCTGTAAGGTATACATCGCACACTGGCGTAGTAGGGGGGAGGGGGTTCACCCCCTCCCCCCAAATTTTGCAGTTTGCCATTTTGCATTTGTACATATACACGCACGCGCGACCGTACATAAAGTATGGCTGTACACCCCCCCCCCCCCCCCCGCAACCCCCGAAAACAATTTCTGACTACGGCACTAGGTGTAGATGCTACGATATTAGCGGGTACAGAAAAACGGAGCCAGAAGCCATCGTGTCGCCATGATAGAATGTTTTCGACTTCTTCTTCTTCTTTGCCTTTTCTGGCCGGCTGCGTTTATTTATCATTTGCTACACTGGGATCGCAGATCTTACGTTCCGACTTCTTTTGATGCTAACGCTCTGAAGAGAAAAAAAAAAAATCCTTGAATACTGGGTGTAGCTGGAGCTAACATTTCGACAAGCAATTTTGTCTTCCTCAAGTCCACTTGAAACGTTGGCTCCAGCGACAACCCGTGTTGAAGGATTTTTCACCTCTTCAAGCTTCCATATTGCCCTGAACTTTTGTCGAGTAATTTTTGCAGTTTTTTGCAGTAAGCACTCTTTGGTGCGAGCCACTCGCTATCTGACGGGGTGCGTTTAAGAGGACAGCGCATAGCACTGGCGTACGCAAGGGCGGCCTGAGGCCACACGCTGCGTTCTCGAGAGGCTCCAGTGGGCCGTGAAGTGAGGCTACCTGTTGTATTTGCTGAATGGATCGAAGAAGCCGAGAGCCGGACGATCGCTTTTATTATTCCTCCTAGGTCACCCAGTTGCGGTTGGTGCGCGTGCGCGGTCATGCGTTAAAACGCGGAATCTTAATCCACGACGTCGTACGTTTCAGCCTTGACCCGAGATGAGGACTGCGCGTGGGCTGTGACTCGAAGGCGTCTCGAAGTGGGATCGGAACGAGTTTTGAAGAATCGAGGAGCGTATTGGGATATTGGGGTACTGGTCTGGATTCCGCCTGTATATATAGTCGTATATTTTTATTTATATATCTACTTCGTTATATGACGCAGACCTTTACAGTCCAAGCGGGAAGGGCCAAGACGAAATACTAAAATAAATAGTGACATATTTATGTAGAAATAGCACTTTATTCAAAGACAGTTTCGCATTCATGAACGGGTATATGTATAGTACATATTGCCACATGCCATCATGTATGAGCCATCCGCTGTGGCACGTACTCGCGAGTGGAAGAAGAAGAGAACGTTGTTGTTGCTGGTCTGGTTCTGGGGAAGACTTCAACACCTGGCTGTCTGTCTTATTTCGCCCGTGACACTGGTGGAGGCGCTGGGTACATGCACCTTGGCTCCCAATTTCCAGCCGTGACTCCTAGCAACTTGGAGACAGCCACAGCTCCCACAGCAAGAAGCAGCCGCCGCCTGCTAGGACTACCCCCAGAATTCGGTCCCTTGTCAAGACTTGACAAGATGACAACCTCGACTATAAGCCAGGCGAGTCAAACCAACGACGCCTATTCTTCTCCGCTCCCGCATGTTTTTCATGCACCGCAGACACCACGGTCTTTCCACGGAGACATTTTTGAGGATGTTGATGACTGGCTCGACCACTTTGATCGAGTTGCCAGCATCAATGAATGGGATGAGGTCGCAAGCTACGGAGGGTTTACTTCGCATTAGAAGACTCTGCCAAAACATGGTACGAGAACCACGAGGGTTCCTTTGCGACGTGGCAAGAGTTTAGCCGCCAGCTCCGCGACGCGTACCGCAACGCCGAAAGGAAGGAGAGAGCGGAACAAGCCATCTCGTCTAGGAACCAGCGACCAAACGAGAGAGTTTCGATGTTTGTCGAGGACATGCTTCGACTCTTCAGGCGGGCCGACCCTGCGATGTCCGAGGAAAAGAAGGTGCGGCATTTGATGCGTGGGGTTAAAGAACAGCTCTTCGCCGGCTAGTACGCAATCCACCACGGACCGTGGCTGAGTTCATCAGTGAGGCGACCACGATGGAACGTACTCTCCAGCAGCGGTCGTCACAGTACGAACGCCACGACATAACGGCCACGGCATGCTCTATCGGGTCTGACAGCGAGAGGCAGGCCCTCGCAGACTTCATAAGAAGTGTCGTGCGGGACGAGCTCCGCCAACTCCAAGCGGTGGGACCTCAACCAACCGCGCCAGCATTCGTGGACGTCATCAGAAATGAAATCAGACAGGCGGTCGCACCACTCGCACCACTCGCACCACCAAGACCTGAGGTCCCTGTCCTGACTTATGCGGCGGCCCTACGATCTCCTGCACCACACGCTACTGGTCCTACTTTGCGGACAATGGACCCGCCTAGTCATCTATTCCAGGACGCCTCTTCGACTTCGCCCCCTGCGTCAAGGTTCCCGAGCGCACCCACGTATCAGCCGTCCGGCTCAAGACAGAACGCTACCAAGGCAAGCGTGTGGCGCACGTCGGATAACCGTCCGCTATGTTACCACTGTGGCGAGGCGGGGCACGTGTATCGTACTTGTCAGTACCGCCAACTCGGTCTACGCGGCTTCCACCCTGATGCTCGGTGCCCACGCTACGGTGAGCGCCCCCGTGAAATCGAAGCGTACCTTACGGGCCAGCAAATTCCTCCCCCTGTTCAACGCCGCCAATCACGATCACCGTCGCCTCGCCGCTCCATGTCACCTAGTTTGCCCTCGTCGTCCTACGCTCCTTTCAGAAGCCGGTCACCGAGTCCCCACAGGGGAAACTAGGAACCGCGGCTTCTGGGGGTGAAGTCGCTTCCCAACGAACTGCCAAAGAGCCTCCCTCGACGCAACGACCCGATGATGACCGTTCAGATTTTTTCGTTATTTTCCGAGAGTAGCAAGACTGTTTCTGCCGACATCACCGTATTCGTCGATAATCATGCTGTCACTGCCCTCGTCGACACTGGTGCCGATTATTCAGTTATGAGCAGCGCCCTGGCATCTAAACTGAGGAAAGTTACGACCGCATGGCAAGGACCCCCGTTGCGCACGGCAGGTGGCCATCTAGTGAAGCCGACTGGAATGTGCACAGCACGTATTCGGATTACGTGCATCGACGTTCACGGGCTCCTTCCTCGTATTACCTGTGTGCTCCCGCCCGCTCATTCTGGGACTGGACTTTCTTCGTGAATACGGCGCAATCATTAATCTACGTGAGTTGCTAGTGTCTTTCGAGGACCCCTTTCATCCTGAAGCTGAGGCTGACAACACCCCCTTCTCGAAGACAGCCCTACGCGTGTCCGCCGAATCTGTGACTCTGCCTCCTCGTAGCAGCCTCTTGTCAGCGTTGAATGTGAGCAGGACGTCCCCGACCCTGTAATCGCGGAGGGAAATTTGTCTCTCCTTCTTGCACAACAAATCTGCGTCGCCCGAGGTCTTGTTCAACCCAGAAATAGACAGGCTCGCCTACTAGTCACGAACTTCAGCGAGGAGTATCGCCATCTTACAAGGCGCACCGCGATCGCATACCTTGAAGACATTGCCGACGTCTCGGGTCCCTCAACATTAGCTGCACTTTCGTCGTGCGACCATTCCGGCATGCCATTCGCAAGCACTCTCGACGTAAACCAGAATCTACCTTCCGCACAACGGGCGCGTCTTTTGGATATACTCGATTCATTTCGAGATTGCTTCGCTACAACATCGAAGGTCAAACAGACGCCGCTTGCCAAGCATCGTATCATCACCGAGCCTACCGAGAGACCTGTTCGACAACATGCCTACAGGGTTGTCGCAAAAGAACAAGACGCCATACGTCAGCAAGTCCAGCAGATGCTCAAGGACGACGTCATCCAGCCATCGACTAGTCCCTGGGCTTCCCCTGTTGTGTTGGTGAAGAAAAAAGATGGTACCCTGCGCTTTTGCATTGATTATCGAAAGTTGAACAAGATCACGAAGAAGGACGTTTATCCTTACCCCGAATAGATGACTCCTTGGACCGCATACGGAACGCTCGATACTTTTCTTCCATGGATCTACGCAGCGGCTACTGGCAAATTGCAGTTGACGAGCGTGACCGCGAAAAGACCGCTTTTATTACTCCTGACGGCCTCTACGAGTTCAAAGTCCTTCCTTTCGGCTTATGCTCAGCGCCAGCTACTTTTCAAAGAATGATGGACACGGTTCTTTCTGGGCTCAAATGGCAATCATGTCTTGTCTACCTAGACGACGTGGTGGGTCTTCTCTGACACTTTTGAACAGCACATCCAGCGCCTTCAGACAGGTTCTTGAGGCGATTCGAACAGGCGGACTTTCTCTCAAACCTGAGAAATGTCATTTTGCCTACGAGGAACTCAAGTTTCTTGGTCACGTCGTGAGTCACGCTGGTATCCGCCCAGACCCTGAGAAAACAAGCGCCGTCGCCGCATTTCCCGTGCCAACAAACAAGCGCGATCTACGCCGATTCCTGGGGCTGTGCGCTTACTACCGACGCTTTGTCAAAGGTTTTTCCAAAATCGCTGAACCCCTCAACCACCTTACGAAAGAAGGCGTACCGTTTGTTTGGGGTCAGGAACAGCAACATGCCTTCGATACCCTGCGAAGCCATCTCCAGACTCCCCCTGTACTCGGTCATTTTGACGAGACCGCTGCCACAGAGCTACACACCGATGCCAGCAACGTCGGACTTGGAGCTGTATTAGTTCAATGGCAAATGGCCTAGAGCGTGTGATTGCCTATGCCAGCCGAACATTATCATCAGCAGAGAAAAACTACTCTGCAACAGAAAAAGAATGCTTAGCTGTTGTTTGGGCTATAACAAAGTTTCGACCATACTTGTACGGACGCCCATTCAGAGTAGTTAGCGACCACCATTCTCTATGCTGGCTCGCCAACCTCAAAGACCCTTCAGGTCGTCTGGCACGGTGGAGCCTTCGGCTGCAAGAATTTGACGTTACCATCATTCACAAGTCAGGACGCAAACACACCGACGCTGACTGTCTCTCACGTGCACCAGTCGGATAGTGCCAACGCAGACCTCGATGAGGACAACACTTTCCTTTCCTCTGTATCAGCAACCGACTTGGCTCAACAACAGCGCGACGACTTGGAGCTCAGCCCACTAATTCACTATCTGGAAGGGCGCACATCTAGTCTTCCTCGAAATTTCGCACGCTCGCTAGCCTCCTTTTGTTTCCGGGATGGAGTCCTTTATAAGAAGAACTTCGACCATACGCAAGCTACTTACCTGCTTGTTGCGCCGACCTCGCTTCGTGACGATATTTTACATGCTTGCCACGACGAACCATCGGCCGGACACCTTGGCTACACGCGCACATTGCAACGAATTCGTCGCTCCTATTACTGGCCACGTCTCACGAAGACTGTCAAGCATTACGTTCGCACATGTCGCGACTGCCAACGTCGTAAGACTCCACCTGTCCGACCAGCGGGACTGTTACAACCAATCGCCACACCGAAAGCACCATTTCATCAGGTTGGCATGGACTTGCTCGGTGCAAGTCCATGCCGCGGTGCAAGAAAGTACAGGTTTCACCCCATTCCGCTTAGTGCATGGTCGAGAGGTCACTACAATGCTCGACGCAATGCTCCTCCCCGACAACCAGGGACTGTTTAACACGGATGCTGCCACGTTCGCTCAACGCGCCGAGGAGGCCCGTCAACTCGCCCGATGCCGTATTGAGAGTCGCCAAACTGCAGACGCACGCCGCTACAATCTTCGGCACCGAGATGTTACCTTCAAACCAGGCGATGAAGTCTGGTGTGGACCCCCATCCGACAGCGCGGCCGGTCAGAGAAGTTACTGCGGCGCTACTTCGGCCCCTACAAGGTTCTACGCCGACTCAGCGACGTAACCTACGAGGTTCTCCCAGAAGGCACCCCAAGACGTTCCCGTCGGCTTCCACAAACTGATGTGGTTCATGTTTCAAGGCTCAAACCATATTCTCGCGTCGTCAATCGAACGCAGAGTGACTTTGACTACAAGCCACTTAGCTTCTTTCTTTTTGTTGCTTTTCTGCTTGTTATTGTTGTGTCCCACTTTCTCTATTTACTTCTTCAGTGACTGCAGCATGTTCATTTGCCTTACAGGCACAATTGTTTCGTTTGTATAGTGACGTTTTGTTTTTCTTTCCTCCTTTTTTAGTGCGCGTAACCAGCATCGAGACGATGCTTTTCTGAGAGAGGGAGTAATGCCACATGCCATCATGTATGAGCCATCCGCTGTGGCACGTACTCGCGAGTGGAAGAAGAAGAGAACGTTGTTGTTGCTGGTCTGGTTCTGGGGAAGACATTCAACACTGGCTGTCTGTCTTATTTCGCCTCGTGACAATATTGCGTAATGAGCATTAACAGCCTGGCCATTAACAACCTGGCCTTACATACCAAACTGGTCTCCACCTTGTCACTCTGTGCCATGCGCTAAATAGCTGCACTGGTCATCCACTTCACAGAGCGGAATGACTCAATTTTTAAAGACGATAGTCTTTCTTGGGGAACTTAAACGCAGAAATTTTGGTCTGTCTTTCTGTCTGTCTGTCTTTCTGTTTGTCGGCACGTCCCTCGATTCAGCCACTCGGCCAAAGTTGAACCACTTGCCCAAAGGCCAGCCGTCTTGAACTGGTACGGCTGTTCATACTTGTGAACGTTGTCGATCAAAAAGTAAATATCATGCATATCTGAGGTGCAACATCACTAGGTAAGTATTAGGTGGCGTGTTCCTTTAATAGAAAATGCATACATACGTAATTTTAAGGACCCTAGTTTCTTGAGCTGAGCTGAAAATGCATAAGAATGGAAGCTTGAGCGAGTTGGTATGCGTTCATCTTTGTTGAAACAGCGCTCACTAGACGACGACGAAGTAAAAGAAGGCACAGGACAGGCGCTGCCTGTCCTGTGCCTTCTTTTACTTCGTCGTCGTCTAGTGAGCGCTGTTTCAACAAAGCTGAAAATGGGACTGCGCTGAAATTTGCCTTCCTCCGTGCCCTTCGCACGAGCTCATTGTTGTGTTTCGGTTTCGGTTCTGTATTGCACTGTACGAATGCCATGGGTTGGTGTTGAAAAACTTTAGTTTTGAGAAGGCCAAGAAGGTGAAAAAAAATATTTAAAAAATGAAAAAGCAGCGTTGTGGGCGGCCTTCAGGCTGCCGGTTGTGGGCGCCGCTCTGGCGTTCCTGTTTTACCCAGGCGACGTGTAAATAAAAGAGTGTGTGGAGAGTACTCGTTGAGTGCGGACGTTTCTCTGCTTCAGCGCTTCGCGCCAAACCGCGTTTTCGGGCTGGCTGGCGTCCCCGCCGGTCGCGTTGGTCACCGCCGGTCTTCGCCTGCTGCTGCGCCGGGACTACCAGCACGCAACACAGCACTCATGTTTCCCGACGTATTGCCAGATGGCGTCCATATCTCACACAGCGCCTCTTCTATCGTCTTTACACGACATTTGCAGCGAAGCACGCAGATACGCGGCCAATTTTTTTTTTCTTTATTGCGATAGCAATTATATGGACACTCTCGACAGGACTTTGCTGTCGCCGTTGGCGCCATTTTCCGTATAAGTCTAAATTGATAACATTACCCCGCGCATCTTATGTTCTACAAGCGCCTTTGGGAGGCGTTGGTTCTACCCACAAGTAAAAGCTCGCGAACGCTGGCGACGACTGCGGCTGAAGCAGAGATAAAACGAGCCGACCGTGTCCGTCGCACGGGAGGTGCATGCGATATCAGCCCGCGTGCACTGAAAGGGCACGCGGGCCTTTTGCAAGGAGCATGAAGGGATGCCAGAAAGAAACTGAAGGACGCTTTGTAAATTCCAAAATGTGTTCGGCGAAAGCCTGTAGCCATTCGACTTTGCCAACGGATGCCACCGCTGGACGCCGATGCCGCATACAAGCGTTGGAAGGAGCAACGTGCAACCGCGAGATCAGATAGCCACGATTGGTGACATGGATGACATAGTTATCAATACACGTGGCATAGAATTGTTGCTCCTTGTCTATTTTCCCTTTCTTAGTCTGTGGACCTGTGTACACAAAACATTTGCCGACAAAATAAAATTGCTAACTTCATTGACCAGCGGGTTACTGCAGATAACTAGCATAGATTGGGCGTGTTGGATGCACATTAAAACTTGTTTCAAGTACTATCAGCTCTGAATGAAGCGCCAGCAGTGGTGTGCGTGGTACACTTCGCACCCTTATGATTAGAGATAGATACGCTCTTGCGGTTTGCCGCTCGTGAGCCTCATTCATGCTTTCTATTGCGCAGTGCTGCCTAATCGGGTGTGCGTGCATGTCAATGGTGATGACAGGACGGCGCGCATTAGACGGTCCCTAACATAGGTCGGCAAACTCACTCATGAGTCAACTCACTCAGACTTACTCAGATCAAGCTGTGAGTCTGAATCAGAGTGAGTCCGAGTGAGTAATATTTTGGTGAGGCTGAGTCTGAGTGAGTCCTATTGAGAAATATATCAGTGAGTCTGAGTCCGAGTGAGTCCAGTTCAGGAAAATTTTGGTGAGTCTGAGTCCGACTGAGCCCTAAGCGCAAAATATATTTCTTGAGAGAGTGATTGAGCTCCACACTATTTTGCCGACCTATGGTTCTATTATCTCAGCCTCAGCATTACTATCAGCCTTATGTTGGCTCATGTTTATACTCCCATCGACTCAAACATACTTCAAAGTACTAGCATTCATACGCCAGATCAATATTTATTAATCGGAGGCGTGAGTACGGAGAGGGGGGGGGTGCAGGCTGACCTCCCTTCCGTAAACTCTTTCACAGGAAGTGCTTGATAAAAATATCTCGTGTGAGTCACGTCCTTTCAATAAAAATGTCCTTACTGGATCGCAACCACTGATAACTCATGTTTGAAGATACGAGATCAAAAGGCACCAAGTAGAGCACCAATTATGCGAGATATTGGTGTGAAAGAGCATTGACACCATGGTTGAAAAAACCAATTACACGCTAATGGACTCATGCGTTGACTCACTCAGACTCACTTAACTCAGATAGAGCCATGGGTCTGAATGAGTCCGAGTAATATTTTGATGAGCCTGAGTCCGAGTGAGTCCGGCTGAGAAAAATTTCAGTGATCCTGAGTCCGAGTGAGTCCGGTTGAGGAAAATTCTGGTGAGTCTGAGTCCAAGTGAGCTCTAAAGGCAAAAATATATTTCATGAGTGAGTCTGAGTGAGCTGCACATTGTTTGCCGACCTATGGTCCCTAATGCTTGGGAAACGCGCTCCGCTGTTCATGTTTCATTTGGCACCGATAGTACAGCTTGGTAAACAGCAGGAAAAATCGGTGGATGTGTGCAGGAAGAGAGAAAGAGAGCTCTTTCCCACCATTCTTTTCGCCCCTTTGGCTCATTATTGCTATTCTTTACAGCGCTCTAACAAGATTGAATATTTTAAGGTGAAGGCTTTGCATTCCTGATCGAACGCGAAAATTGGCCGTCGGCATCCCGAGTCAGCAGCGTCAACACGAGTGATGCAAAAAATCATCACATGATGACGTCCCCTTATGATGTCATCATGACATCCCAGATCGCCAATATCTTTTACGTCATAATGTCACGCCACACGATGACATCATCGAATGACATCGTCACTTTGCATTGCCTCCGTGATCGGTCCACCGATCACGGAGGCAATGCAAAATAAGGTGCTGTGTCGAAAGCTTGCAATGTCTCCGATCCTGCAGGCAGTGCAAGATCACGTTAACGTCCAGAAAGCATTCGGAGGGGGGCGGGGAACGTACAATACATCGACTGAAGAAAAAGAAGATGGCTTTCATCTTCGCGTCATCTTAGGCAAATGCATAAGGGACCCCGCGAGTCTTTTCAGTACAGTGACCGCATCATGCCCTATCAAGGGTCGACCGTTGAGTGTGATTTACACTATTTTATTGCAAATACATCTTACTACGATTTTTGATGTGAAACCTTTGTAATTATCTACATTAGTATGATTACACTAATTGCGTTCAGCATACTTTCAAACGACCATAAACGAGTCGGCAAACGATTTAACGTAGGAATTAAAATATGGTGCAAAAAAAAAACTCCGCATAACCTACCAATATTTCATATCCACCGTCGTGCATCCCCTTTGAAACGTGCTCTCAACCTTTTTATTTTTGTTTAAACTTCAAGTACTCACGACGCGCTTACACGGCAGCTCCTGAAAACTTGGATTTAATCAAAGGTTGTCGCCTGTAAAGACCATTTAATTTATTTGAATGACATCACCCGTCGTTTGTCATTTGCTTAAAATTCCGAACAAAGCAGGTGAATCAAAGGAGCAGGCTTGGCAAACGAACGCTCGCAGCACGCGGCATACGTATATTACGCTTTAACGCAGACACGGAAGCCGAAGCCCGAACGCTGCAGTCAGTGATCGAAAATGGGCTGGAAGTCATTTTTCAGTGTGCCACGGCCATAGAACAGTGGCAAAAAGAAATCGTCGCCACACGTGCACATGTACACATTGATGGTTAGCAGATAACACCAGGAGCAAATGACACTGAACGTGCTCCTGACGGCAACTCCGTCCGATTTCACTGGGCATATTGCTTGAACATTCAGTACAAATTGATTTATGAACTTGGCCGCTAATGTTTCAATAACTTGAGTAGGGCAGACTGGCCGGCAGCGCCGAGCAACCTTCACTTAGCGAGCGCGCGCACTATGAGCGGCACCTGAGTCCTCTCTCTGACGTCACACGCGAGAGGGCGCCACTCAAAGATCTTGAGGCGAATAATCATACCAATTTAGAAAAAGTTGAATTTGCTTCCAATCAGCATTGAAAGAACAGTAATTAAAGCAGAAAGCTGGGCTAGCTATTATGGTTGACTCGAGACATCAGAACAACTAAGAAACAGACCACGTGAGGAGCCCACTCTGCCCCATTCATGCGGTCTGTTTTAGCGCTGCTAATAGGTTAAATGCTAGCAAAACCAATGTGCACTTACATTCATCATTGCAGTGGAGGTGATGCGGAAGAGTGTAGCGCGCTCATTCACAGCACGCACACGTGCTGCTAGCTCTGGCCCTCCACCCGCGGCTGCTGCATCGAGCTGTTCCAAGTCGGACAGTGAGCGCTGCAATGCCGCTCCGTGCTTCCCAATGAGCTCGCTGCACATGGACAGGTCCTCGAGCTTGACATGCAGAAGCCTCAGCACCGTCAGCAGCTCACATTTATCCAGCTGCGATGGCATGTCCAGCTCTTCGTCTTCCTCTGAAAAGCCATTCGTAGCGTGAAGCAGCTAAAGCTTCGCAATGGACATCAACATGCATTCAGTTGGTAGGCATATTGTAAACAGTTATGACCGTGGTGGATACGATTTAAACGTAGGTATGCTTAGCAATCATGACAAAGCAGGCATTTACGGCAATAAAAGTGCAATCACTTTAGCCACACACCAGTAATTCCCATGAAATGATCCACATAAATAAGTGGAGACAAAAACAGAACGAACTTACAAACCTGAAAACAAATCTGCATTTTGTACACACACTTTTGAAACACGAGCAGCCTGGTAGCTCTCACGGCACAACGTTCTCATGCTGTCACTGTTGCTGTAATCGAGTTGCACATAAATCAAGATGGATGTGATAATTAAATTCAGATCAGCTAAAATTAATAGTAAAACACGAGCATTCCTTGCCATCTGGTATTCAGCAGCAGTCATCTGCAGCCACCTTCCGTTATGGTCAATGCTGGCATCAGTTAAACCTTTGCATTTTGCATACATTTTCATGCATTCGTGTGAGCTTCTTGCACGTGTAATTATCTCTATATAGGCTAACTGTCCAGGCAGAAAGCTCCTGCACATAGTAAACTGCATCACGTTTTTTTTTCTCCCTCTTGAATAAAACACGCTCAATGATTGGGAACACTGTATACAATCCACTTCCAAGTGATTGTGAACAATATTCAAAATTAGCAAAGCAATGCCCAGTGGTAGAGACACTACTATAAGAAGCCTTCTTTGTGGAAAGGCTAAGAGACAAAGGCACAGCATAAGAACCTGCCAACAACCCGTAGCCATTACTATTTTCTAGAACTGATGAGATCAGTAGCATTACTCAGTGTCATAGGCACCATAACTAAATATCTTACTCTTTACGCTAACATAAAAAGAAGGAACCATTGCCACCCTATGTTACCTACAAAAAAAAGGTAAATGCATTACTGTTACTGAAAAAATTGTAACGCACATTTCTTCTGGCGTTACTCCAAGGTCAGAAATTCTAATCAGTTCTTAAGAAAAATAGCCAACCTGCTCCGCCACTACGACAAAAGAACATTGAGGCGACCTGTGGGAAAGTGACGCCTACGAGACGAAAGAGTTTTGTGCGAAACTCCCGACTGTAAACAGACTTCCAGCCAAGGGGTGGCTAAATGCGAATAGAAGTGTTCACACGTATGCAGAAGCAACTTAACTGTCTGATTCACTTGGGTCAAGGGAGGGGGAATAGATGTAATCTTTGTTTATTAGACTGCCATAAAAGCAGAGCCAACACTGGAACCACAGACGTTAACCTGATATGATGCCTGTATCGTAGGAGTAGATATGTAGTGTTCATTGTTTTATAAAATTAGATAGCCAGCACCACAATCACAATTGACGTTTCACCGACGTTACACCTCCATAGGCTGTCTTTCCAAAGCAGTTTCTAGACCTGGCATGGCTGTGTGGTATAATACCCGACTGCCATGCAGAATGCTTGGGTTCGATTCCTGTTGGGATCCTAATTTTCATTCTTTGCATTCGTCAGGTCAAAGCTACCCATGTCGGTTTTTCTTAACGTTCTCGCATTTAAATTACCAATGTCTGCTCTCACCATTCCTGGGTAGATAAAAACTGTCAATCACCTGTGGTGGTGGTGGTATCTTTATTGCTCCCAGAACAAAAAAAAAAAAAGTAATAAAGAGGGGGCGCATACCCGTACCCCGCAGCCCATGGTAAATGGCTATGTGCAACACGTGTCTGGAGGAAAGGGTTTGACGACATATGCAACAGGATTTTCACATTATTCATGTCATGACCATACAGTCATATTCGTCGAATCCTCTTACCGTCCCATGCCAATTTCGGTCTACACCAAGCATAGGCCGGCAAACTCTTTCATGAGTCGACTCCCTCAGGCTCACTCAGACTCATACTGAGAGAGAGCCCTGAGTCCGAGTGAGTTCGGTTGAGAAAAATTATAGTGACTGAGTCTATGAGTCCGGTTGAAGAAAATTTTGGTGATTCTGAGTCCGAGTGAGCCCTAAGGGCAAAGTATACTGCATGAGTGAGTCTGAGTGAGCTCCACATTTTTTGCCGACCTATGGTCCTATCTACTCAACTTCAGCATTACTATCAGCCTTAGGTCGGCACTCGTTTATACTCACGTATACTGACACATATTTCAACGCATTGCCGTTCATACGTCAGCTCAACATTTATTGACAGAGGCTTGAGTTGCGGAGGGAGAGGGTGAAAGGTGCTTTGACCTCCCCCAGCCAACTTTGTCACGGCAAGCTTTTGATAAAAATATCTCGTGTGAGTCATCTCTTTCAATGAAAAGGTCCTTATTAAATTGCAAACTCTGATAACCCGTATTTGAAGGTACGAGATCAAAAGGCGCTAAGTCGAGCACCGATTATGTCAGATATTGGTGTTAAAGAGCATTGACACTACGGTAGAAAAAGCTAACTATAGGCTAACGGACTCGTGAGTCTACTCACTCATACTCACTCAGACTCAGATCGAGCCGTGAGTCTAAGTGAGCCTGAGTGAATTATATTTTGGCGAGTCTGAGTCCTAATGAGTCCGGATGAGGGAAAGTTTGGTGAGTCTGAGTGAGTCCCCAAGGGCAAGATATTTTTCGTGAGTGAGTCTGAGTGAGCTCCACATTTTTTGCCGACCTATGACACCAAGTTAAGGAGGTGATCATGAGAGCACCCAGACGTAGGCGGCTAGATAGATAGATACGTAGATAGAAACGCTCAAAATGCCTAAGGTTCGCTAAGAAATGCTTTGTATTTAAAATGTTAATGTAAGTATGTTACTTGATACAGTTCCGAAATCGCAACAAGCAAATTAGTAAGTTACTGAACAAAGTAACACGTTACCTGTAACACCACTAGTTGTACCATGTTACAGCCAGCACTGTTATTACTGCGTGGTGAAGCCCCTTTACATCCAGAGCCTGAACTGTGCTTGTCCTAGCACGTCGTGCTAACAGTGGCAAACAATGCATAGCCTCAAAAGTGGCAAAGGGGCCACCGTATTGGAGATTGACCTCAAGCGCACACACACACAATACAAAAACACATGAGAGAAGAGGAATTGCTCGAAGGGCTCATTTCTTTGTTAGAAATGAGAACCAAATGGATCCAAAAGACGGTTAAGCTAGGGAAAGCATGGGGGACATTATTTGTTGCTTTTAACTGTAGTGTAGTAAATATGACAAATTGGACATTTTTAGTTGGGTGTACGTAACGAGCCTACGTACGCAGCACGGCTGCGAGAGAGAAGTGCGCATGCGCCGTACGTAACGTATCTCTTCCAGGGATGTGCGCGTACGCCCCTAACAAGACGCTGCGTACTTAACGCAACGCTTACTACGTTGCGTTCTAGCGAGACCTCGAACAAACCAGAAACGAGAGCACATGGTGGTTGCAGTGGTGTTGGACGCAGACAGAAACAGCGAACCCAATGCAAGTCGTGTGTACTCCACATTGAAAGGCCATGTTTTCGTGCCAGACAAGGTACAATCAAGCGGCACGTTCCAGCGTCCTGACGAGTAGGAAGACATAGCCTGGCGTTCCACAAATATCCTCAAGCAACCGTCTTTGACAGGTTCTGTCTTTCTCTTTCTCTCAGGCTTCTCAGCGAATGACCCCGTAAAAAAAAAAGGAAAGTAAGCTTGGTACGTACTTTTATTCAAACTGCAACATAACGCGTGTTGAGTGTTGTGCGAGCTTTGACTCCTTGAAAGTGCTGCTAGTAGATCGGAAAGTCAAGAATCACTGGAACGCGACCAGTTGCTGCAAGTTATGCTCATCCACAGCCTCATCCACGCCATCCAAACCTCATCCACAGCCGCGCTGAATAGAACGCTGTGTTCGACCAAGCGCGGCCGTGCCCCATTAAACGCCATTCTTATATAGTGCACCCAGCTTCAAAGGTGTGTACACATAGGAATGTTCAATGTACACGGCAAAGGTCAACGCGTGCAACCAATGCACCCAGGAACAACGCTAAAAATGCACACAGCGAACGCCGCGGCCTGACTTGTATGCTAGTAGCCGTTACAGGCCATCGGGGTCCTGTGTACAGATCACAGAGGCCACGTTATTACTGGGACCTAGCATACTTCTGACGTTGGTGGCGCTGATAAGCATGCGAAAACACTTAGTACATCTCGCATACGACTTATCTAGTTAAGTGAAACGCATCACGGTACGTTAAACTAAAAGTGTTGTAGGACGCTTTGCTTGCAGCGTACACAACATATTGTGCACAGCGTATGCAACTTCTGCGTACACCAAACTAAAAGCGTCTATTAAATTATGACAATAGACCCCCTTTACGTTGTTGGGGCTCGAACTGACAACCTTCGTATCCTAGGTTGTGGGTCTGGGTCCCACCAGCTCATGGAATTACCCATGAGCCCTCCTGAAATACCCTTGAGAAAACCTTGGTGCTGCGATGACTGCAGACCAAGGTATCATGAATAATGCCCAACAGAAAATTGTGTACTAATACACTGTTCCTTACAGCAGCAGGTACCGATCTTGGAAGCGCAGCTCTCCAGTTCTCTGTCTTAAATTTTTATACTGTACTTATTCTTTCAAAGATGTGCAAGCAAGACTTTGGGAGACTAAAAGACACCTTCCTATATTCAGTGACAGTTGCATCACAGAAACCTTGCGACTCAATTTATTATTAGTTGCTATAAGAGGCTCTATATTGAAGCATGTTTAACTAAAGAACACAATGCAAGTCCCTAGGAATGTTGCACTATATACAGTCTTTGCAGCAATGCACCTAAGACTGTATATGTTCAATGAACTCATTACTGATGCACTAGTAGAAACAGTGATGTTTAAAATGTACTGCCTGCATTTTAGATTCTTCTCATTAGACCTGCGCTGTAAAATTTGTTCACAAGTACAAACAGGTCGTGGAAGTTGCTCTGAGTGATACTATCTGGCATGAAAGCAAGTCTTATTTTTGAGACACAATTCACATCAGGCAATTTTTTGAAATGATAAGGCCCATTTCGTCACTGTACCTAAAATAAATTATTGCACATTGGCGTGATGTCCACATCCATAGACTCAATGAAAATCTATAAAATTTTACATTTCCATTTATCTTGAAGATGTTCCTAGTGAAGCCAAAGATGGAAGACATATAGTGAAACCAATTTCCCAGAATACAAAAGTGGCCTCTAAGCTGCATAAATAACAACAAATTAAGGACAGCACAATAAAGCAGAGCCCCCCACAATTGATGCCCATCATCGTCATCATTCTATGTCCAATGAGGCCTCTCCCAATGATGTCCATCTTGCATTCCTGCAAACTTGTTCATTTCATCTCCCTGCTGTCCTCAATCACGCTTCCCACCCCGCGGCATCCACTTCGTCCTCATGCACCACGACCATCTACCCTACACATTACCTGGCCCACCCACGTCCACTTCTTTCTCGCAATGTCAACAGGAATATCACCTGCACCTGTCTGTTCTACAATCCACTCTGCTCTTTTCGTATCTCTTAACGTTACGTCTACCACTTTTCACTCCAACATATGCTGGCTGCATGTTCCTTAATTTCTTCTCAAGCAGAACTGTGCGAATATTGAAATGTTCAAACACAAATAAAGCAAAAAAACTGTCTTTGAATGATGACTATGTCCTCATCATCATTCTCCTATGTCAACTGCAGGACGAAGGCCTCTCACAGAGATCTCCAACCCATCCTGTGTCATGCAAGCCAATACCACAATGTGCCTCCACATTTTGTACATTCAGCGCTCCACCAAACTCTGCGGTGCCCTCGGCCATGTGTGCATTGTTAAAAAGTTGCAATACGAGAAGCAGCAACAGGTTTCCTTACTCCGTCGAAATAAATTCATGCTACTATGCAGTTTATTAGGCTGCAGAGCATTGAAGGTACTTTTGGTGATGTACTGCAGTTGAACCCACATTTAACAACAACGGTTTTAACGATACATCAGTTATAGCAATGAAATCTGGCAACTAGGTGTATGTCCTGAAAGGCAATGGAATACGAATTCTTTGAGTAGAAAAAAAAAGAAAATGAGAAATGTGAGCCACAGCACCCCTAGCTGCCAGGCACAGGTGGGCATCCAGCAGGCTACAGGAGGCGCTGGACAGAGATAACAAATCAGCTGAAAGTCCGAAAAAAGGTATGTTCCACAGCAAACAAGAAAGAGGCGTCCGACTTACACAGTCACTATTCTTCTCTGAAAAAAACGCTTCTAAAAGCTCACGTGCCATTCTTTCTTTACACCTACCAGGATTTTAAAATCGTAAAACCTCGGAGCAAATGAGCAGGCTTTGCAATGGGCAGAAAGATACACATTCATATCCTTGTTCAAATTATTCGCGTGCTCCCTCATTCTGTCATCGACGCAGTGGCCAGTTTACCCTACACAGCACTCGCCGCAGGACAGGAGGATTTCATACACCACCCCAGTGGCACAATGCACATACAGCTTGGCATGTTTTACATGGCAGCCTTTCAAATGGCTGTTCATGATGCTGGGACAATTGTAAGAGCCTACTGAGAGCAGAAAACACCATAGGTGCACTGTACTTAGTGGCCACTTTTTGGAAATTGTGGCTCATTTTGTGCACGTAATGCACAACTTCAGGCCTTGTGCCACTGAGCTCACTGGCTCAAACACCATTCACAAGAGTGCCTGCTTTAGCCTTCTGTAGAAGCGTTTCAGCCAGACATCAGGACAGACTCACCAAATCAGCCATTTTGAGTCGAATGCCTTTTCATAGTGTATGAAAGCTTTATGAAGGGGTCTGTAGCACTCCTTTCCTGAATCCAGCTAGTGCCCATCACAAGAGTTCATCAATACATCCCCCAAATTGATGCCAACGATACAATCAAGAACTGGAGAGCAGTAACCTGTCTAAACTGGATTGTGCTTCACTCAGGAGAATGAGGCAACAAATGGTGAATTCCATTGGCGGATTCGGAGTGGCCGACGAACTCCACTTCGTGGAGAGCATTCGAAGGAAATCTGCCAATGGAACACAAGCGCCCTCGCCAGAGCAAACGGTAGGGGGCGCTAGCGCACATCTGCTTCGCAAGCGCCCAGCATTCCTCGCGGTTCACGCAGTTTTCGCCTTCACGGGCGCCAGTGGAGAGAACAGGCGCGGTCGGACAGCGCATTTCATCGCACACGCGGTACGCCACGCTCTGCGCACGCGCGGGGAGCTTGCGACTTCGGTGGAATCCGCCGCTTTTCGCCGAGTAGAGAGAGCTGCTCCGTGGAGTGGATCTGGCGCAGGAGCTGCTCCAGATCTGCCAATGAAACATACAGGGAGCACTCTCAATCCGCCAATGGAACAGACTTGCCCTGAATGGAGCAGAAAAACTGCTACCGGAAGTGCTCCGAATCTGCCAATGGAATTCACCAAAAGTATATTTTGCATGCTCTGATGTCAGCTCTTTTTTACGGGCATCTAGAAGTTGATTTTGGTGAAACTTGCACCCCACATACTCATGTCTAGCCGTCCAAGAAATGAAAACCCCACAGAGCATGTCATATGCTCAGCATGCAAAAGAGAACACTGTCCTCCCACAGCTTATGTGATTATCCTTTATTACGACGACGCCTTTTGCACCAAAAAATCCACAGTATCGAATTTGTTTTTTAAGGTGCACTGGAGCCCCAAAAACTGGGGACTCACTTTCACCATGCCTGAACTGTATCAGCTGCACTTTATGTATTTCTGATGTCCGTACAACTATATGCTGCTCTGACAGGCTCCCTGGACATCTGCAAGGCTGCCCAGAGAAGCACTAACATAGACCAGGCGACCTTCCGTGCTCTGCAGGCATAATGCTGAATAAAAGTGGCAGCATAGCTGCTGTCACATGTTTCCTTCGTCAGCTGCCCTAAAGTAAATTTCAGCTCTAAAGGCCTTCAGAGGGCTGCGAGTCTAGTCACAGAGTCCTTCAGCATATACGCTTGTTAGCTAATTCATGAGAGGGCGAAAGCCCTCTGTGTTTGGTTGCACCAAGTGTATGACTGGTAGAGGATGGTAGAAACTAAAGATCCAGGAAACGCTTTGCAAGTACTTACTCACATGAGCAGGCCAAGTTAAACATCCTTGTACCAAATGCTCAACGTTCCAAGCACCTCATCTGGCAATCCACACTTTCAAGAGCCAGATCAGTGCCTGCCCACTAGCATAATTTGCATCTGCACTTCTCTAGGTCTCGCCTGCACATGGCCACTTCACGTCCTGATTGAAACTTTTCAAGAACTGCTCATGCATACATGTCAACTTTTTGCATTAGTGAAGTTCGAGATCAAACCAAGATAATATTCCCGGAGAACCCCAACTTCTTTCTACAAGCAATGGTCAGTACTTGAGAAGTGGACGGGCCAGGGGCGTAGCCAGAAATTTTTTTCGGGGGGGGTTCAACCATACTTTATGTATGTTCGTGCGTGCGTTTGTATGTGTGCATGCCTATATACGCAAGCAAAACTGAAAACTGAAAAATTTCGGGGGGAGGTTGAACCCCCCCAACCCCCTCCCCTTGGCTACGCCCCTGGGACGCGCCACCAAACTCCTACGAACAAATATGAATGCATTGACACGGAAGCCCTGTTCATTTCACACGCACCAGATGAGTTTCTACATCCTCCAAAACGTGTCAGTAGTCTCCCAGAGAGAGACCTTATGTCAAGGATTCTGCCAGAAGGAACCTTGATTGGCAAAGCACATGCCTTAAATGCCAGAAACTTAGTTTGCTGTGCAGATCAGAAAAAAATGCATAAATGAAAGAAGGCAAATTAATGTGGTATTATCTGTTCATAACTACTCAACACTTATCAAGGATTACAGATACAACAGAAGTCTGAAGACTATGCGTAATGACTTCCAGGAACATTACCCAAGCAAAAACAATCAAAACATGTGGAAATAATTTTGAAAACCCACCATAAACTCTTTCTGTCTTCTTACACACAAGCTTACATTTTTGTGCAATCCTTTCAGTATGCACCTGTAACCTCATCTAATGGGCCCTTTTGCATATCACTGCTCCTTCCATCAGCACACACAACACTTCACCTCACAAGGCACCACATGCCCTACACACTACAGATTTTTACAGCTTGTACTGTACTGTCGACCACAAAAGTTTGCGGGATGTGCAGCGCGTGGCCGAGCGACGGATAACTGTATTGCTGCGTCACCTGCCGTGATGCGACGGGTGTTGAGGCTATCGGCCGCAGCCTCCGCGATTAGATCCGGCAACGGCACGTTGTCTAAACGCACCGACACTAATCGCCGAGGCCGATAGCCTCAACACCCGCCACATCACGGTAGGTGATGCAGCAATGCAGTTTTCCGTCGCTGCGCCACATGCTGCAGATCCTGCAAACTGTTGCGGCCGACAGTACATATCAGAAAAAAATGTTTGCCACCCATGATGTATTATTGTGTTGTTGTAGTTGTGCATACACACAAGAACATAAAATAGGAAAATCAAGCTGTCTTCTGAACCTCAAGAGGTACTGCACATTACAGGGCTCCAACAAAGGAGTGTAACTACAGTAAATAATCAAGACTATCTGCAGAAGAGAATTGCAACATGGATCCCACGTTGTCTTGATGTTCATTTTGAGCAATCCATACAAAAAGCTCGCCAACACATACCAGTCTTTCCAGTATTATACCACGGAATGCATTCAGTCCTATTCATGTGACACTACTCTAAATGCATAACTTCATTCAAAATATTTTATCATTAAGATTACTCCCCGCCTTTGCTTCATTCAACAATTCTTACATACTTCCCTTTAGCCATGTATCATGTCAGCAGCACTGGCGACCTTCTTAGCTTTACGCTGTCTCTGTGACCAATCACATTCCCAGCCTCTCTTTATGTAGAAGCAAAGACACACATTCCTGATCCCCTCTCATTATTTCATAATGCAGCTCGTCACGCTCATTGTATGCTCACTGTCGTATGTCACTCAATTTGGACACTTCAGTGCAACGTGCCTATATTGGGAATTAAAAGGCACAAACACCGTTTTATCTGCGTCTTTTAGCAACCAATGCATGCAATGGGCGTTCACAAAAGCACTTTAAAAGGCTACCGGGCGAGTTGGAGCAAATGCCCGAGGTCCGTGCGTTAAATTTTCATTGCACGGACCTAGACAGGGTGCACAACTGCGACATTTAAGTGCTTAACGCGGCGACTAACCTCGACTACATATGAAATTGAATCCTTTCGTGCGTATT
The DNA here is from genome assembly GCF_013339695.2 of Rhipicephalus sanguineus. Taxonomy (NCBI): domain Eukaryota; kingdom Metazoa; phylum Arthropoda; class Arachnida; order Ixodida; family Ixodidae; genus Rhipicephalus; species Rhipicephalus sanguineus. The sequence continues at coordinate 13,868 of NW_023615898.1, read as the reverse complement.
ATTTTTGTTTGAAGAAGCAACAAGCAAAACAACATTCCCGTGTTTCGGTCTGCTGTCAAGTTCGAAAAGCAGGTTGAAGTGAAGCATACGGCTGCAAGCTTCACGTCAAGCGGGGCCAATTGCCAACACAAGGTCACGCCTACTGCCGGCGTCCTTGAGCGTCCAACGACAGCGGCTAATCTGCTCACCGGACTCCATCATGCGCACGGCACGAGCCTTGGCCAGCTCCAGCGCGGTGACCCATTTCTGTCGCTCGATCTCGTTGCTCGCCTTCAGGTGGAAGGTCTGCGTGCCTCCGTTGGAGATAACGAAGTTGCAGGAGTCCTCGGTGTGGATCACCGCGCTCACCAGGCTGATGGTGCCGCGACACGTGTGCGCCATCTCCGCCTGGTTCCTGTAGTACGAGAGCAGCCCGTTGGAGAGGACGAACCATCGCTTCTGGTAGCCCTTCAGGTAGTTGGTCCACTTGGCCAGCCATCCCTTCATCTCCGGCTCGCCCTGCTGTTGGCCCTGTCTCGCTGCTGCTGCTCATGGTGATCCCGCCGGCGCCCCTCAGCGACACGCTGTCCCCGGCGGAGGAGGCTCGACGGCCCGCTTACCATACGCTGGCGACTCTGTCAGCAGCCACCCTACGACGCTCGACGACGATACGGGAAAAACAATCACGCAACGTCGGCCATATTCTCCCGGCGTGTAGTAGTAGTATAGTGTACTAGAAGTAGAATATACGGGGTACGGGTGTTCAGACGCCCTCTCTCGCCATGCATCGCGTGAAGCGGCGCGCGTGGACAAAAAGCCGATCCGCCTGGCGGCGCTGCCGTAGCATGGGCTGGCAGGATTGTCTGTGTAGCTCTGCCGCTCCGCCTCCTCGCGCAGTTCTCGGGTGCCTTGCAGTGACCTGTTGCTTGTGTTCGCGCTCGCTTAGCTGAAGTTTTTCTGGCGATTGCTTTGCTTGCCATGCGACAGTGAGGCAATGCCGAGTCGTCGGCGGCAACGACACTGATTTGCACCTGGGTGCGAAACAGGTTATCATTGGAAAAAAGGTGGGCAGCCATCGTTTTTCGCTGTTCCAAAAGACGAAGCACGGAGAAAACTTTGGGAGCGGAATTTACATCGTAAGGACAGGACCCTGGACGAAAGCTGCTCTGTATGTGAGCTGCACTTCGAGCCATTATGTGTGATCAGAAGTTCGCGTACCCCGTGGGAGACCAGAGCTGACGCCGGACGCCGTGCCGACGTTATGCCCCTAGCTACTTGTCAAAGAAAGCGTCGCATCCAAGACTTCCGAGAAAGCGGAAGAACTCTGCGGTTGATTCTACAATCACCAAGAAAACTGCAGCGCCCTGTGCTGAAGGTGAGGCCACTGATTCAGCTCCGTCAGCTCCACGCGAGAAGTCAGAGTTGACGATTTGGACAATGCTGTTGAAGCAGGGAACCTCGACTTGGTGGAGCGCACACTCCAGAGGATTCCATCTGATCACAAAGAATACGTGGAGCAGAAGAGTGATGATCGGCTCATATATTATATGCCCGGTTATGTGGCACGAAAGTTCCTAAAGCGAAATGACATGCACAGAGTGTAGGAACGTTCCTTTGCTTACCACAGCTAAACCGGGCAAAAATTGCGAGTTCACATAGCTTGGTGACAGAGGTGGGCTTCTCTACCCGCCTGACTGCTTATTGAGGCAGTGAAGAGCTAGAGGGCATATTTACCACCTTTTTCAGCAAGCAAGAGCTGTGCAGCAACAGCGTTGTTGATGTGATGCGGCTCTCAAAAAAAGCACTTTGACTGTACCCTAGCTGCAGCCAACATGCAGACCTCCTGACCGTAGCAGTGGTAAAGTTTTGTGTGCTGACCACGACTTCATTTTTTTCGTGAAGGGGTAATCAACCAGTCTCGAGAGGCGAACGAAAAAAAAAAAGCTGCATGCGAAAATCAGTCGATGTTCATAAGGTGCCACCGTGATCAAGTGGTGATGAACTGATACTCTTCGGAATGGCGACATTTTGATCAGTGTTTCTGCTCACTGCAGTGTGCGCGCACGTAAACGTAAATAAAGAGTTTCTTCCTACAGTCCGGCTGTGGTGCCAAGTGATGTTTTCTTTTGACTGTACAATGCAAAATCCCGGCCACGGCGGCAGTATTTCGGCGGGCGCGTAATGCAAAAACACCCGTGCATCTATAGATTTAGGTGCATGTTAAAGGACCCAAGGAGGTAAAAATAATTCACAAGTCTTCCACTACGGCGTGCCTTGCAGTCTAATGGTAGTTTTGTTACCTAAGCCACATAATTACGATTCCATGAGGCAACTATCAACAAGAACGGTGCCGCGCCTAACGAAGAAAGTCGAAGCTGTCGCAGGGCGTAGGCTACGACTCGTTATAGTGATATTTTAAGAAAAACCTTCAGGGTTCATAGATGCTCCTTTGATACATCGAGCTTCCTAATCTTTTATTCGTTCATCGACCGAGCTTTAAAGAAACTGCAGGGAGTTTTGTTTCCCCAGTTATGACTGCTTCGCTGTCGTATGCTAGTCCCTGTTTTTTCATTCGGACTGCGTGTTTCGGCTTTATTGCAGTAGCAGTAGCAGCACCCGCGGGGTGGTTCCACGCCCCCGCGTGCAACATCCGGTGGTGCCACAAACAGCCGCACACACGCCAACATTTCGCACCGCGTGTCCGCATGCTATGGTGGTATATTTTCCGGCCTGTACGTCGTGATGACACCTGTTCTTTTTATTATTCCCAATGACATCGACACGAACAGCGCGACGTTCAAACGCGGATGGTGCATGTACTACCTAGGCGTACACTAGGCGGTACATAGGTGGGAGGAGGGAGAGGGGTCCGTGTCCGTCCACCTTCTTGCAGGGCCCCCAGTGAAGTCTAGCCAGAGTTTAAAGGAGCACTGACACAAAAATTTTAGTTTTGCGCTTCATTGCTGCAATGTGTTGCTGGGGGCCTATTAGTCATAACAGGGCACATCGCTCGCTGCAGCGCGCGACAGATAATCATTTACTGTCTGTTTATTACCGACCAGTCTCAGTTTCCGTTTGGGAGAGCTCCGAGAGCGACAAGCATAGTATTCGCAATTGATAGATGGATGGATGGATGCCAGATGGATGCTATGAGCGTCCCCTTTATAACGGGGCAGTGACAAGTGTGCCACCTATAACCTCCTTGCACCTGGCTCGACAAAAAAATCTCTTTCCTTTTTTAATTCTTTTTTTTATGTTGGCCTAATGCATCTACTTCGATAAAATCAATCTTACTACAGGAAAAAAAAAGCGTAAATTCTCAGCCCAGTTCTCTGCCCTTTACGCCAGACAGTTCTTATTTTTTCCCAGTATTTATTTTTCTCCTTTCTCTCTAATTTTCTGCCACCAATACTTAACCGTCTCTTACTTATTTCAATCGCGGGTGTGTTTGAATTGTCGTAAAATGCCTCCCTCCTTATTTCATTCGTGCCCTTTCGGTAGTTACTCAAAGCCGGTTTTTTTCTCCATAGCTGCCGTCCAGTAAATCCTCTCCGCCTCTCTGACTTTGCGCTTAACGCTCTTTGTTGACATACTGCTTACACTACCAGCCGTATATTTACTAGTGAGCCTCCTAGTTCTTTTCTCCACTGTGTGTCCACGCTCTTCCTATACAAGTAACGGAACACCTTCTCTGCCCATCTACTCTCCTTCATATTCCTTAGCCTTTCTTCGTACCTTATTTTGCTCTGAGCCTCCCTCGCCTCAAACCTGCCCATCCCATATCGCCCCTTACAGCCTCATTTGTCGTCTTCCCGTGAGCACCCAACGCGAGGCGTCCCACAGTCCTTTGCTTTATATCCATTCCCGATTGCACCTCTGCCCTCATGCACACCACTGAGTTCCCAAAAGTAAGCCCCGGAAACCATTACACCCTCCCACAGTCCTCGAAGCACCTCGTACCTATGTATCCCCACAATGCTCTGTGCTTCATTATTGCAGCATTCCTCTTTCCTTTTGCTGCCGAGGCTTTTTCCTGTACCTCCATGTACCTGTCACCCTCATTTATCCATACTCCGAGGTACTTGTATTCGCTCACCCTCGGTATTTCTGGCCCTGTATTGACACCGCCTGATCACAAGGGTCATTAAATACAATCATTCCGCATTTTGTTACACTAAATCCCATTAGCGCACCAGGATTTCTCTCGGGGGGGGGGGGGGGGGGGGGGGTTGAAACTTCTGACAAGATTACAGGAGTGCGGGGGCGGGGGGGGGGGGGGCAAGCACATTGCATAATATGCCATTTCCTTGCTTCAGCTGGAGTAATGCGACAAATAAAATACCAAATAATAACAATAATAATAATAATAATAATAATAATAATAACATGAATTATGATGATGATTATTCAGCGTTTTACAGAAAGGTCTTGAAATAACTTGACAAGGCCAAAAACCGTTCAGTGGAGCAGCTGTGCACGTAGAAAATAAACTACAAATTGAACCGACATGTCGGCTGGCTGGCGGTCGCGCAATGATGTTAAAACTTTATTACTATGGTAGGTAGCGCATACAAACGGGACGCAAGAAAGGCACATGAAGACACCCAGCGCCGTGTGTGTGTTTTCGTGTGCGTTTCTTGTGTAAATTTCAAAGCGCACCATAAATATTACTTATAAACTACATAGTATTGATTATAAATAGCATGTACAGTTCAATGCAGCACACGTGCAGTACAATTCTCAGCTCACGGATAAACTGCATTATAATCACACTTACTAATGTTGAATTCCAATGGCGGAGTCGGAGCAAGCTTTTCTGCTCCTTTTGGAGTACAGTGTTCTAGAAGTTTATTTTGGAGCAAGTGTGTTCCAATGGCAGAGTGAGGGCGGGAGTCAAGCGTTCCAATGGGAGAGTCGGAGTGCATTCAGAGCGGGAGTCACTCCGTGGAGCAGGAAAAGTTGCTCCGCCAAAATCGGCGGAGTCGACCGGAACTCGGCCTGACGTACTTCCTTTAACACGTTTGCCTGCTTGGGGGCGCTGCCGCTGTCGCGTGTTTGACAGTAATGGCGGACAACATGGGCCACATGGGCGTCTGGGCAAATCGTGCGGCATTGCTTCCGCTGATCGATAGCGACAGCTCCGAGTCAGAAAACTCCAGTTTCTGCACGAGCGATTCATCGGATAGTGACAGCGACGCTGAAACTGCCGCGTACGAGCGGGAATTCGACAGCGGAATTAGCAGAATGGAATAACTACACGCAAGGTATTCTGGGCAACTCAAGCACTTCCGCTGCCTTCTTGCTCCCATGCTTGCTCCGGCGGCGCGGATTGTGTTCCAATCGCGGATTTGGAGGCGTCGCTCTACGCCAGAGTCGAGTGCTCGCTCGCGGAGTCCATCGGCTGCTCCGACTCTGCCATTGGAATTCAACATGACTTTCCAGCGTAGATTCCCAGGTCACTCCGGCGCATGTAGGTTCGGCGGCTGAACCATCCTTAGTAAAAATTGACTGGTCAATGGACCCATGAGACGACGATACCTGCTGAGTTACCGGTTCCTCTATGGACGTAATCGGGCATTCCGGTGTTGTTGCTGCGTCGCTTGAATATGAACACGAAATCCTTTTTGGGTAGTAGGTGAGGATGTGTTCGACCATAGCCTCGTTCGACTGGCGCTTCGAGAGAGGGCTTCGGCGAGGTAGGTCATTGCCAACGCAGATTTACGCAGCAAACACGGCCACAAGTTTTAGCAAGCAAACTGAACGTGCACGCATGTGTGCACATCAAACGTTGTAGTTTCCGTCCGATGTACATGCAAAAAAGAAGTGGTAAAAAGAATGGGCGAGAGACGTTTACTGAGAAAAAGAAAAGGAAACGTGCCGCCCAACACACCTTCCGCACTTCCAAGGTTCTTTTTTTCTTACCAGACGTCGTTAAAAACATTTACACCTTCTGCCACGGCTTCTTGCTCCTCCCGTCTTTGCAACGGCCGGACTCCGCATGGCATGCTTAGAGTCACTGCGTGCGTGCGATGCTGCGACAATGGCTGGCGACGCACACACTAGTTGCCCCAAGGGTTGCTCAGAAATGCAGGAACCACTCAATGTGCTTAAACTCGTCGTGTGCGCGTGCTACGCAGCCTCCGTGGCTTCGCGGTCGCTTTGATGAACGAGCCGCTGGCGAGGTGTCCTTTCTTCTCGCCGCACTAACACGTCTCGTTCGACCGCTGTCACGAGGGTCAGAAAAAAGTGCGCGACCCACTCCGTTGCAGCCATTAAGCAACAGACGGTACCATTCACCAGCAGCCCCGAAGAAAATAGAAACCACGTGCGTCGAAGCTTGGCGGATGGATCAGATGCCGCCGACGCCTTCTTATCTTTAAAATTTGAGTGAGCATTGTCCCGCGTTTCAGAAACCATGCGGTTCCCTCTTCGGAGTTTGAGGAAGGGAAGCACATGAAAAGGGCTTCTTTTCTTGTTCGGCGGGTATGGAAGGGTGCTTCAGGCGGCGGCGGTGCTTGTCGGCAAAAGAACAGAGCAGTGCAAGGGCTTGACCGGAAGGCATGAGTTGAACAGTGAAGGGGGTGGGAGCTTTTTAGACGGACGCGTCGAAGTGGGTACGCAGATGCCCCCCTCTCTCTCTCTTTTTCTTTCTTCTTTTTTGTGTGCTGTACACAAGGGGTAGGTTGCATTGAGCGCGGTTCACGTTGTTTGGGTCGTTAACATATGTCAAGATTCATTTCCGGTAGTGGTTTCAACTGCGAAACTGTAGTTTAAGGAAAATTGATCGGCTGTCCGCGTCCTCGGAATCTTCGGCTATGGGGTTGCGATCTCTTGCAAAATTGGGGACGTCGTTCCCGTCTTTCTTTCAGGTTCTCGGTTCAGCTGGTGTCTTGAATTTTCTATTTCGGCGGCCGGTCGTTGCGAGCGATGGTTTCGATCACTACTCGGATAGTAGAGACTGATGCATTTCTGTGGTGGTGTTGATTGGAAAAGGGGGAGGGGGTTGCTGGATTTATCAGCTTGCGTCATGTTTTTGAAAGTGAACTGCTTTCTGAATAAAAGACTTTCCGTAGCTGTTCTTGGTGAGTTTCTTGAATATATCATCTGTTTTTCTTTTGTTTTTTCACGTTGTGCGCTGCAGTATGTTTCGGCTCTTCGCATTAATGTCTAAGACTAATATATTCCGCATTTTTGGGGGGTCTGAAGAAAACCGAAGATATCGACTTGTGTAGGTGTTTTTGCAGCGTTTTATTTTCAGGCTACGGGAACATCCAAACACGGCCGAGAGTCTTATGTTTCAAGGGCGAATTGTATTCTCGTTCAATGAAATTTATATGAGAGAGAAAAATTATGACGTAGGATCTCTTGACGATCGAAAAACAGTCGTTTAGACGTATCTGAGAAATATTTTTGGTTGCGGCTGGAGTGAAATGAGAGCTCGTCCCTCGATGTGTTCCATTCTTATATTGCCGTGGCATGCTCTATTGTAGTAATCAAAGGGGCAAGAAAATAAAAAAAATCACAGCATATCCACGGAGTGAATGATGATGAGTGGGCGAAGCTGCGGAGGTTCATCGGTAAACCGTGAATCTTCCGTGAATTCTGCCCAGTACATCATCACCGACGTGAGATCGGGCGCGTTTATACTAAGGTTCGATGAGTTATGACGACTTGCAGCTCACTTTAATTTTACATGTACGCTGTGAATTTTCATTGTTTAGAAAACCATTGCTTTAGAAAAATCTGGCGTCTTTCGTTAAGCAGCTGGCGTCTTTTCGTTTTGCTTTAGAAACATCTGGCGTTCTTTCGTTCTGCTTTTACAAAACATCTGGCGTCTTTCGTTGGTTTATTTCATCAATCAACGGCGTTTTGAACAAAATTTTTATTGTTTAATCACGCACAGGAGAAATCTCACCAGGCACTACCTTGTAGGTAAACAATGGCTGCTAATGGGAATGAGAGACAGAAGAAGTCGGCTTTTAGCTAACACTTACACTTCTACTTCTACTAACGTTTCCTACTGGAACATGCCAATGGCTGCTAATGAGGAATGAGAGACAGAAGAATTCGGCTTTTAGTTAACGCGCACGCTGCGAATTTTTTATTGTTCAACAACGCACAGGAAAAATCTCCCACCGGCACCACCTTGGAGGTCGAAGCGTAAGACTTGTTACGGACTACGACTACTACTACTACTGCTACTACGACGACGACGACTACGAGGGACGAACGGGTGCTACCTTAAGGAGCTTCGCCCCTAAAAAGCGCCAGACTGACAACCCGTGAAAGCATATTTTTTTCTGGGAAAGCTGCGCCCCGCCACGGTGGTCTAGTGATAAGTTATGGCGCTCGACTGCTGACCCGAAGGTCGCGGGATCGAATTCCGGCCGCGGCGACTGCCTTTTCGATGAAGGCGAAAATATGATTGAGGCCCGTGTACTTAGATTTAGGTGCACGTTAAAGAACCCCAGGGATTCAAAATTTCAGGAGCCCTCCACTACGGCGTCCCTCATAATCATATCGTGGTTTTGGGACGCTAAACCCCAGATAATATTATTGGAAAGCTGCTTCTTTGGAAATTGAGGAACGCAGAGCCATAGAGCATGCGGTTTGCGTTTTTTTTTTTCAATTTAGGAGTAGATGAGTGAATACAACACATTTCTAGAGCCAGTCAGGAAAAGTCGACCTCAGGACACCTCTGGATATGAACTTTGGACTCCCGGTGAGAAGGACAGCGGGCAGTTACGGGCATAGGCGTGCGCAGGGGGGGGGGGGGGGCAAGGGGGGCGAGAAGGGGGGGCGCAAAGTCAGCCCTATACATTGTAGGGGGGCGAGAAGAGGGGCGCAAAGGCAGCCGCATACATTGACATAATAGGGAGGGGGGGCGCTGCGACGAACCTTCGCCCCCCCTGAAGGGGAACCCTGCGCACGCTTATGGTTACGGGGGTGGGGGGGGTTTGGTCGGCCTCAGGGGGGGGGGGTTACAACCCCCGAACCCCCCCCCCCCCCCCCCCCCGTCGGTGCGCCACTGCTAAATCCTAGTCCTAGAGCTTCCCCTTCCCTTCCGCATATATCTGCCAGCTGCTGTATATCAGCAAATAAGACAATATCGTCAGCATAAAATAATCCTGGAAGCTTCGGCTCAATCATCACGCCGCCCTGTTTGTGTGACAGATTAAAACCAAAGTTGCTACCTTCTAGCGCTTTTTCCATATTCACCATGTACCAGTGGCGTAAATCCAGCAAAACAACAGGGGGGGTCCCGGACTTTGCATGGCAGCCATCTTGATTATTAGAAATTTGCATTTTATTTTACACAAAAACGAAAACTTTACAATAAAACAAAAAGAAAACACACAAATATTCATATATCGCGTTATTGCAATGCTCTTGACGGTCTGCACTGCGCGACGAATGAGTCATACAACGTTCTGAACTAGTTTCTACAACACAGTTCCAAACAGCCGATGAGTATTCGATGAATCTACACACTGGATATGAAACAAACGTTAAAGGAACACTGACACCAAAATTGAAACCTCGAGATGTTTGTATTGTTTGATTGTCTGTATGCGTGCAAGGGTACTTCTGGCCGTTTATAACTGGCGGACGTTAGCTTTCAGTTATCTTAATTTGATTTTGAAGCAAGCGTGAACGCTCATCTGAGTTGACAGCACCTCGCGACATCTTCACTAGTATGGCGAAACATTGCATGGTATTAATGAGAACTAACACACAGCAATGCCAAGGAAAGTATAGGGGGTGTTATTTGTAGTAATTAGAATATAAATGTGAAGAAAGTAAAGTGGACGAAAAGATAACTTGCCGCCGGCAGGGACCGAACCTGCGACCTTCGAATAACGCGTCCGATGCTCTACCACTTCGCTACGGCGGCGGTAATCTCCTATATGTGGATTGAAACTTCAGGAAACTTAGGAGTGTTAGGATTATTGGTCAGTTGCCTGCTCGTATATAGATCACGTGCTACGTGACGCCAAGAAGGCAGAAAAAAAGAGTGTTCCACACTCGACCCCACACTATTCCCCCCTCGCCTCGTTCTCTCCGAAAGAGCATATGACAAAGAAAGTTAGAGGTGACCGAAGTCCTTTCATGTCCTTTCGTCAGGTGCATACACAAAATATTTTACAGATATCAAGAACTCGTTGCGCAGCTTATGTTTGCATAACAAAATTAGAGCCCGGTATACACATAAAGCCTTATCCTTGCTTTCTCACCGCGGGAGCGGTTGATTGAAGGAGCCATGGGGCGACGCCCTTGGACGGTTCGCTCTGTGTTACATCACTTCCTGCTTGATGTCCGAATAAACACGAAGAGGGCATCATGCCATCATGGGATGTTTTGTGTCATTAATATACGGGAGATTGAAGTATGCGCTTTTTAATATTTTTTTCTTCGCAAATACGCAACTCTGAACCTTCACATTGCGAGGGTGCATGGCATGCGAGGGTGCGTGGCGTGTGGACTCACGCGCGGCTACGCGTAGCTGCGCGACCTCTCTTTCCATAGCAGTCGAGAAAGTGTTGAGAGGAAAGACGAGCTGATGAACGAAGGAAAGAGAGAAACGAGCGAGGGCCTTTTTTGTATCATCAAACACGTGTAACTCAGCTATTACAGCAGCGTTTCGAAAAATTCTCACGGCTACGTGTTCGTTGATTGTAAACACTTTTGTTCATGAATAAACAGACTGTCCGAAAGTTAGCCACCAGCCTGGAGATCGTGCGTGGGGAAACTTTCGCGTGCTGGCATATTGCAGGAAAGCTGGGAGGCTGAACATTACAAAGTTTCGAGGTTCCTTCGCGTGATTCAAGAACCGCGCTAGGAAAGCCATGTAGATGGTGCGTAGAAGAGTTTTCGGGTAGCTCGTCACTGGACTCAATGCCTTGATAACATGTCACTGCTGTGCGTGCGCTTCTATCAACTCCAAGGCGATGACGATTCATGCTAAAATGACTGGGCGTGCAAGCACGGAAACAAGAGAGAAGTCAAGACACCACAAACTTCGCTTGCGGCTCACTAGTTCGTCTCTCTGTTATTATTCTAAGGTAATGAAGAGTTGGCCGAAGCGTCTAAATCACTCTTCTAAATGGCATTAATTCCTTCGGTGCGTGATCCTGGAACCGATGGATGAAACCACCAAACATTCCTTGCTTTTTAGCGAATTGTATGAATTAGGGTAGTCCTAATAATAGCTCCATTGAAGCTAGTTGCAACGTAGTTCACGAAACCATTGATTTAAAAGTTATCTAGCAGATTTCTGTTAGTTGTTTAACGTAACGTGGTAGTTCTCCACCTGTATAATGACTGCAAGCCATTTTGGGCTTTCAAGGCGGCATTCAAGTAACTGTCACTTCCCCCTTTTTTAATCAGAATAAAAATCCTTGTATGTTGCACTAAGGGTACCGACAAAACAAAATTATAATCAATGATCAATTACATGAAGGCTCACCTCATCAGTGTTTTTGGTGACAATGTCTTCCGAAGAAGGTCGCTTGGAGTTCGGCAGAAAGAACGAGCTCAGCGAACTCTGCCGCTTGTGCGGCATCTTCCCAGTCCAGTTGAAAGTCACAAGCACATTACGCCAAGAAGGTTGCGCGGGCCGGTTGCAGTGCTGGCAGCACTTCTGTGGACGCGTGCAAGCTGAAACTGCCGAACGACTGACAAGTGATGTCGTATTTGTCGAATATTGGGAAGCAGCCCCCACTTCGAAGCAGCTTTAATTGGAAAACCCCGCGGCGAAAAGGAGGAAGAGGGGCAACCCGGGGGACGCATTTTCGGGGTTGCAACCAAGGAGGTTGAAGGCGACGATGAGTACGGGAAGAGCGGAGAACGTCCTTGACATTCGTCGTTTTACGACCCACGCGCCCACCCCGTGAAAGAACACTGAAAGCCACAGGGAGCGTCACCCAACACAGGGAAAGCGTTTTCTCCCTCTGTTCTTCAAGTTTGTTGCACGTGCGGGGTGCAGAGAAAATATTTTGACTGTGCTTGTGTTTCTGTATTTCTATTTTCCTTTTCATTTTCATTTTCCCTCTCTACGAGAGCACTGTAAATAGTGAACAAACAAAGCAGTCTTCGTGATGTGTTCAAACCAAGCGGACGTGTTGATTCTCTGTCGTCGTCCAACCTACTAAAGAAAGTTTTGCCTCCCTGCTTTTCCGCCACAAAGTGAAACCGGAGGACAGGCGTCTTCGTTTGAACTACAGTGTACTAGAATTGGGCAGTGGGCTCACTGCCGTATCTCTGCGCCGCGCCTCCACGGCCCTCTCCGCGTCGATTGCTTGGGCGCCCGCGAAGGGCCTTGCCGCCAGTTTCTCCTGAAAACATCTCTTGCGGGGTGTGAAGCGCGTCCTCTTCCTCTTGGTCGGGGTTACGCTGGTTACGCTGTAATTCCGGGGAGGGGTATCAACGAACGCGGGGGTGGGAGGCGGGGAGAGGGGCCACCACAATGACCAACCAAGATAATTCCGGGGTGGGGGGGGGGGGTGGGGGGTTGTATCAAACGAAAGCGGGGTTTGGAGGCGGGGGGAGAGGGCCACCACAATGACACAACAAGAGATCACAAAAAAAAAAAAAACAACGGAGGGAGAAGGGGGTTGAGCATTTTTATTCTTTTTTAAGCTTACCCAAGTAGTAGAAGCTACTGTTTCATTCGTGCATACCCTGCAGCGCATGTTCCCGCCATTCATTCGCTTGAAGGACCTTTGTCGCCGCCACGCGAGCAGCTGTGCTGCACTTATGATGCTTGTTTTCTGAAGGAGCGGCCTCTGTGTCTATCCGTACCACTGCGACTGTCTCAAAGACGGCCCCCGCCGCTGCATCTGGACGGGAGGGAGGCGCTTTTACAGTCTCCGGCGGTCGTGCACATAGAGCATGCAGCGTACGTGCAGAGAAATTTCTGGTGCAGCGTTTGACAACAAAAAACAGCTGGACGCAACGAAGCTGAGAGTGACCGCGCAAAGTCAAGTGCGATAACAATAAAGCAAGAAAATACGAGGTCGGTGACAGCAAAACCTTACTCGTGCTTTGGTAAAGCGGTCAGGGTACTTCTGAAAAATGATAAAGAATTCTGGCTGCTTGTTTCCGCTCGAAGTCCTAAGCACAGAACTACTGCCAGATGAAACGGGCTGGATAGAGATCGATGTACAAAAAAAAAAAAGAGATTTGGGGGGATGATTGAAGTAGCAGGGGAGGCCCACGGGGATTGGGCTCCTTTGAGATGCTCCAGTTAGATCGGACGGTTGTCATCGGCAGTTTATTGTTTTATCACGAGTGACCATGCATGCATTGTTAATCCATATTGTGATATGGCCAGCATTTGCGCATACATAGGCAGGGTTTCGTGTAAATAGAATTAGTTTGTCAGCACGTGACGCTGTCGAGTGTTATTTTGGTGGTGCAATTCTGCGGTGTAATAAAAATGTACGCACGTAATGTATGTTACTTTTATGTACTCATAATACCTATGTATAGGCAGTTTTTTTTTTTCATTGAACCCGCACGTACCAATATATATCGCCTACGAGTCCAACCAGTTTTGGTAACCTTGGATGATCTATGTCTGGAAATAAAAAAATTAAGATTACCGTGGGATACATTTAATACAAAGCCAAGTGATTCCGCCGATTATTGATTCGCGAAAAAAAAAAAAGCATTGTAGCATTTAGTAGGTTAGGCCAGAGACCAGCTCATGCGAAAGCAAATAAATAAAAAATGAGGCATTGTTATATCGGTATAGTGGGGCTCGAAAGGCGGGAGTGAAGTCGCTAGGATCGATACAGTGGCGAAAGGGCATTGAAAATCGTATCGACCAGCAGTAAAAAAAAAAAAAAAAAAAAAAAAAAAAACTTGAAGCCCACACGCAGGAGCAT
>NW_023615897.1:0-80001 GCF_013339695.2 Rhipicephalus sanguineus | reverse complement strand
CAGAGGCATGTCATACCTCCTCGATTCACCACCGTGTTCCACTTTATGTAATTCAGCTAACGCACAACCTACCGTTGAAGGTGCAAAAATAAATGCCTTTTTGTTTATCTGTACTATTGCGTGTTGCGATTCTCTTATTGCAAACAGGTCAGATTCCACAAGCATTCATTCTGTTGCCTTAGGACGTTGACTGTGAGCGTAGTTTGCAGGAAAGTGCATCCGTTCAGTACAACACAGCCATGTCATTCGTTCGCACATCGATTCCAGCATTTACTCGTTAACATGGTAATATATTTATGTACGATATAACAACACACCTGGCACCTTCCCCATTGTACCAGCAGTCATTAACTTCCAAGATGTTTCAGTTGTTAAAGACACGCCCGTGTTCCTCAATGTTTGCCTAAATTTTTATCATTTTGGTTGTTGTCTGAAGATGACTGGGCGTAAAGAATACCCCACACCATAGCAATGGTTGTCCAATTGCACCAGAAAAGCCGCAAGAGGTGTTTAATACACAACTACAAGCAAAAAGAATGGCAACTTACCACAAGTGATGCAGCAATGTGGACAAAGCGGGCATTGTTGTATATGCCTTCGAGCTGAAAAACAAAGCGAGTGTGAAAAGGTGGTCATCAGCAATTCAACTGAGAGCAAAAAAAGGATGGTAGACAGGCTAACTAGAATAGCTCGAAGTTTATTACCCAGAATGGGGGAGGGGAAATGGAAGTGAACAAACTGACAAAGGACAGAGAGGTCATGACAAGCGCATAAGGGCGTGAGAAACTGCCTTTGCAGAAACTTAACACACACCAGTCATTCTGAGAAAAAGTTGCAGTGATTTTCAACACTTCACAGGCTTGAATAAGTTGCAGTTTGTTCAAGCTGCACAGAGGAAGTCTTTGCATTAACGTAAACCCATTTCCTTTCTGCTCATTTAATGTATAGACATACTACCACCACTTCCAACTACCTTGTGCTACAAGATAAAAACTTAATGATAAAACCCTATCTGTAATACCAAGAGGCAATGCCAGCATTTCAGACAGATCAACACATTCTCACCTTGCGATCCTGAGAAACTTTCGACCTGGCCGGCCTGCTGAAATTAAGCAAAAGAAAAAAAGAAAAAAAAAAGCGAAATCTGTCAAGGCGACATGACGCTCAAATCCAGTGAAGCAATCCAATACTTATATAATAAACACATTAGAGTGGATGGCAAAAAATGCATTTAGACTGAACAGTCATTGAAGATGTTTGCACATTACAATTTCACATACCAAATGAGCACACTCTGCTGTTTGATGAGAACTAAAAGGAAAAGCCTTTTAACTTGCAGCATTGTCCTTGCAGTGGAGCCACTACATATGTAAATGAACACACACAGCTCAAAACCTCAGAGACACTGTGCGACTAGTTCCTACAAGCATGGTAAATTCGAAAGTCGGCTTCCCTGTAACTATTCATCAGGGCGTGGCTACTTGTTACTGGTTTTAAGTGGTCATTTGGAACTAAGAGATTCGACCACTGCTTTCACCTATAGTCGTGCACAACTTAAGGAGGCCAGAGAGGCCCCACCCAGGTAACCAAAACGTGACTGCAGATAGCCTCCACGAGTAAAGATTACTGGCTGGCCAGCTCATGATGTCGGTCTAGAGTGCATACTCATATTCATCCGCTGCCTTTTAAAGCTGTACCCGATTATAGTGAGCAAAGCACACATGATGTCAACCTGCGACGTCGCATACAACTTGACACCATTACAGCAGTGTCCTACTTGTTAAGAGTACTGGTGAAACCAGCATTAAGTACCTTAGGTGGTGAGGAAGTGAAATGAAGACAAGATGCAGCCCTTGGTACACGGTGCGCACCATGAAACATGCCCCAAAATGTCCTTTAGACAAATGCCCAGCTAAACCCAGAGAAATGCTGGTTTCCTACTAGGCTTGCATACTTGGCACAGAAGACAGCCACACGAAAGGGAATACACAGGACACGCGTTAGAAGGCTATGTGATGTACTGTTATCAGCATGAATGGCAACCTTCCATTTTTCTTTCACTGTTTCATTTTTTCACTCAGGGACAAACACTGTGCCAGACTGGTGTCCCATGGCACGAGGAAAACAAACCCTTCTGATGACATTGCTCGCTTTTCTCTGCTACAACTGCTCCCCTAAGCTGCAGGCAACAAGGCCAATGCCTCATTCACACTGGCGATTGACAGCTGTCATGCAACAGGTTGAAACAAGCGACCAAAGAGCAACTGACGTTTGCACCGACAAGTGAAACCAGTTTCCACACTGAAATGAGTCAACAGGTGCCATTTCATGAATGCTCATGCAACCACCAACTCGTATAGCATACAAGCGGACGTCCAATTCCTGAGCATCTGATTGGTGCAGACTGCGAAAGCAGTCGTGCAGTTTCAAAAAATCAAGCAGCCAGTGACTTGGCCCAAACTGCCACTTTTTCACCAATCGCGACTATTTGCAACAACTTGTGACTGGTTGCGTGACCACTACGAGTCTTACCACTACAAGTATTAATAACTAGTTCACAAGCCTTAGCTCTCGAAAGGTAATGCGGCCAGGTTGGAAAAGCGACCGGCCACAAACGGTTGCTTTTGGTCGAGACTCTTTAGGCATGTTGCGTGATTTCGCATATATGATTATAAAATCAGACGAGTGATTGATCCAAAACAGTCGCCTAGCGATCAAACGTGACCAGTTGCGTTGCTACCCGAGTGTGCTAGAAGATTTGTGACCAACTTGTTTACGCAACCTCCCAGTGTGACCGGTGTAAATGAGCCCTAATAAGTCAAACAACACAGTGGAAGGGAGGGGGGCAAGGACAGAGTATAGAGAGGCCAGTATAGAGGGCACTAGACTTTCAACTAGTGGTTTTTTACTACCTCTCTTTTTCAGTGCTACACATAAAAAACCATCCCCCTCATTGACCAGGTCAGTGTATTCCCTTGCGCAGTTTTTGAAGTGAATCGAGAAGCTTTTCTCCAATTAATGACACAGTGCCACTGCAACGTATGCATGTCTAAACTCACACATGAGCAGAATGAGAAGTGCCTATTATCAAGGCCTTCAAGAAGTGTTTATATGAGAAACAGTGAACATATTCTGTTTGTTGGAAGCTAGAAGCTTAATTACAAATTTAATAATTAAAGGTGCCGCAGACAAAATATTGCTGCCTAGACATCCAACTTGAAAATTTAGTGGTAGAAAGCATCCTGCAATAGCTCGACAATCAAATTCCCAGAGGCACTGTGCGGCAAAGCGACACCAATTTTTTTCAGTGTTTTCCAAATTTTGATCAAGTATGAAAAAGAAAATGCACGTTTCTTTGTCTGAAAATTTTCTTTCATTGACAGCAAGGCAGTAAAGCGATTTCGCAAGCCATACAGTCCATACAGTATGATAACATCTATGTAGACAAGAATTACCAATTACAAATACAATCTTTCGAAGAATGTGTAACTTCTTACAATTGTTGCTTCAGTTTACGAGAATAGGTTTAACAGAACATTTCGTGGAGGGATGAACAATAACCTTGCGCCTGAATTAAGAATGGCTCGTTCCGAAGTACAACAAAAGGGTTGTCCTCTACAAAAGGAAAAGTGGTTGCCTTTGACGCATTACACTAAAAGGCTAAGCGAAATCGAAGTTCTAAGGGACTTTTCTAGAATTTCACAGAAAAGTTACAAACGAGGCAAATGCCGGGGGCAACGATCGACGTCTGTAGTACTCACAACTTTACCTAACAGTCCATTGAAAAACAGCCGCACCCTAGACCAGCACAAGCGGCGGTAGCCACGCGCATGCTACACAGCACAACCGTACTATTATAGCATCTTGTGCACTGCCTAGAACGAAATGTTTAAGTAACATAGGTTACGCCTACACCTGTGCAAAGGTGCGTCATAAGCGAAAACCATTAAGGTCGTTGTATTGAGGTGGAAACTATTTCAATTTGTCAAAAAAAAGGGGGGTGGGGGGTGGAGGAAAGTGTTCCACTTTGAGCACGAGATGGATACGTGGCTACTTTCAACTTTCGTCGCATTCCAGAACAAGTGCAGAGGCAACAAACGCAGGCGCCTTTTCGTTCCCTTTCGAGACAGAGCGCCCTTGGAAGCGGAATGTTTGGGACATCAACGAGGTCACTAGGAAGCTGTGTTACACGTTGCACACACTACATCACGTAAAACGGCAAACGAGGGGCCTTTCCAGGGCAAGAACCGCTTCTTAAAATGCCTGCTACGAAAGTGAAACAAACGAGTTTAAACGTAGTCGCGACGAAATGACGCAACTTCGCGGTGCAAAGCGCCAAGTATTCCACCTAATGGGCAGCAGTTCAGATATATTAACATTTCGCTTTTTCGGCCCCAGACTTGCAGAATGTTCGCAAATCATCGCAACGCGAGTGCTCGCGCTGAAACGAAGAATTCATGAAATAGCGCGGCAGCGAAGCGAGGACGCATGCTAATGTAGCTTTCAGACCGGAGTCCGACGCGAACTTTTCTTCCCACACACGCACACAAACACCGGGGCGTTTCGTACCACGAGCATCCACGCGACAGAGATAAAGAAGTCGAGCGTTTATACTCGCAATAACGTAATTGCAATCTCTGTAACAAACTGCACTAGCGCATTCCTCAGCATCGGGGGGCCACCCCAAGACGCGGGTCGAAGATGCTGCTACACTGCATCGATTCATACGCGATCACGGGTTACCCTAGGCCTACATGTTACTACGAGAAGCATGTTTCGGGTCGCGGCAAATAAAAAACGGCAGAGATGCTGGGGTTTTGCTGCCCACGGGATAGCACTGCACGACAACCCGAGCGCTGTACGCAGAAATCCTAAAAGAGAGGCGGTATACAAACCTCGTGTTGCTCTTGCTTTTCCGCTTCGTGTCTCCGCTCATGATTGTTCGCTGGACGATGGGACGTTATTTGAAGCACTTGTCCACTCTTGTTTCCGCGCACTCACACACACAAAAAAAACCGTTTAAAGAGTCCAGTCCTAAGTTGGCGCTCACCTCCTAGGTGTCCGGTTTGTTTTCCTATTTATACTATTGTACAACTATTGCAGCTTCGTAGCGTACGAAGTGGGTTGAGTGGATCACCTGAACCACTAGGCCTAAACGGCCGATTCTCGCACAGGCCAAAACGCCGAAGTCCGGAAATATCACAGGCACAAGTATAAAAACAAGGCATCTGAGAGGGAATGGTTATTTACAGTAGTTGCTATGTTACACTTGTTTTCCCTTCTAGTAGTAGAATACCCGCGCGGATACGGGGGGATCGCTTAAGGGCCAATTGCGGGCCCCTTCCTAAGCCTAACACAGCTAAGGGGGCAAGCAGCGCCAGTTCCCGAATACACGCCGCGGGTGCTACCGCCGCCGGACTACTTTATCTTGTGGAAAACAGAGTTCTCGTGGTTTGGGCACGCACGAAAAGCACATTGACGCATTACAGAGCGACAGTAAACGAGGAGGGCATGCAAAGACTGTCGATTTAGCTTAACTAACTTAAGCAGCACAAAAAGCTGGTTTTCCACAACGTCGCACAACACTTCCTCGTGCTGGCCAAGCGCCCATGCTCTTGAACTGCCGGGAGTTTAATCACCCCAGCGTGGCCAATGTTTATGTGTCATACATTCGTCGCAAGGGCTCAGACACGGCTCGCGGTCTTTCGCGGAAGGCCTGCCGCGAACGTTGCACAACAAAACTGGCGAGCGACGGGATAAATAAAGGCGCATCAAACGCCACAACCGCGTGGTCCGGTATTTACCTTGCTGTCAGAATCGATTTCTTCACGCCGCGCGCAAATTTCTCCAGCGCGACAAAACTTGCTGCTGCGAAGCAGCGTTAACGAGGAAGAAACAACTAGCTTCGCACGACACGCAAGCAAATTCGAATGAAGACACACTGCGCTACACAAAATTTCTACTTCAACTTCTTCACTCACAGCTCGCGCGCTTGTCGGCGGAGTAAGTCTCAGTATCAAACTACTCAAATAACTTGCGATAAGATGATTCAATCGTCCATCCGAAGCGTATATTTGCGCTACCAGTTATCGGCAACGTAAAAATGAGCGACTGCGCCTCACACACGCACTTGCTCTACGAGTCACGCGGTTGTTTTCGGTATGTAAACAACGATTGCGCAATACCAACCCCAGACCCAGGTTCTGCAACACGACGCGCGTCGGCCGATGCAACGTCACTTGCGTGACGGCTTGCGTAGCTTCTGTCATTTCAGCTGCAAACATCCCCCTTCAAAGACAAATCTAAAAGATCTTAGGCCAATGTCATAGCAAACTGGGCGCTAAAACATCGGTTAACCTCCTTCACGTTGCGCGGAAAATATGGCGATTGTATGAAGATTCGTTCGATGCGTCAAACACGCCCGCGCGTGTGCATAAAGAGTTCTTTGTGACCTGTTAATTGGACATGCTATTTTTCGACATCACACGAGTGTAAGCTGTTCGTACTTATTCCCAAAATAGTTACCACTCAAAGCATGGCTGAGCTCGCTATTTGTATTTGCATTGAACTTGTACCAGGCCCGTAGCCAGAGGTGGGGGGGGCTAGGGCCCTGAAATTTGGGTGAAGTAGGTGTTTTTACTAAAAATAATGAAAATAAGTGTTTTTCTCAAACGGTCCAGGTTTCCGGCAAGTGCCCCGCCCCCCTCCACACACACAAAAAAATTCCTGGTTACGGGCCTGACTTTAGGCGTCTAGGATTTCCCTCATTATGATGAACCAACTAGCCCAGCAACAAGTACTTCTAAGGGCAATTAGTGTAGCGAGTGCTATTTACAGAATATGAAAACAAAAAGAAAGCTATGTTTTTTTTATGTCACAGCCTAGCTTTGAAAAAATTATGACTTGTAATTTTTTATTTTTCAACGCTTTGCGATAACCAGGACAGGTGCTGCCCAAGACAGATAACTAATGCTTGAGCATTCTACTAAGAGATGTATTGATAGATAGGTGCAAGCACTACAATGCAATCAACATGCCTATGCCATAACACTTGCTCTTTTTGACAGGCCCGACTTAAGTTTGCAGCTGGCCATGTGCTTATGCATGTGGCCAGAGATCTGAATTGAGCTTGAGGCTACTGATACAGAAGAGCATAATTAGTTGGTGCCAGAGTGCAGTTAGGAACAAGCTTTGCACTGTTGCACGCTCCCTTATCACTGGCAAGGACTTTTTCTGCAAATAATAAAAAAAATCGATTTATTCCTCTTTATTCTTTACAACTCAAAGCAACGAAAACCCACAAAAAATGAAGCGTGGAAAGGACGAAGAGGAGTCACCACAGCGTGCCGTGCCAAAAGACGTAAACTTCACCGACAACATTTTATTCCTTCCAGAGGTTACGGCACTTTCCGATGAGAGATGAACGCTGTGGCAGCTGCACACAACACAAAATATGATCCATGCACCTGGCATGTGTAGACCCGACAAATGCTGACTTTCGTGGCGACGCCGTGGAGGTGGTGGTGTGCACAAGATGTGAAGAACGGGGAGGGCAGCCGCTTCATTTCCGTCTCTGGAACAAGGCTCTGGCTCGACCTCGTCCTCTGGCAGCTGGGTGAACAAACAAACAAGAAATTCCGAGGAATCAGTCATCAGAAAATATCATTCGCATGTTCCAACTAAAGAAACCACATTCATGATTTGGCAGGAACACCTTTGCAAACTGCCGAGGAGAGAAATGCAAAGATGCTTTGTTGTTTACAGCTGCCTAGACTGGTCAAATCTTTCTTAGTTATTGTTTTGAAGGAAAATCATTCAACCTAAAGCATACAATCTTAGGCTGTCTTGACTTTAGTGAGAGTGAGTAATTTACACACTAAAATGCCAAATTTACATAATTAGCAAGTTATGTTATCATCATAGCATGTAGTGCAACAAAAGGTGCAGCAAATTGACCACTTAGATTACAATGGGGAAGCTGAGGCTGGTCCTTAAAGGGACACTAAAGGCAAATAACAATCTATGTCAGAGTGAAAGCTCAATGTATGACGTCTAATACGGCAATATTATCAACAGCAATGCCCTACTTACTGAGAAATTGAGCTAAATGTATCACACAATGAGCGCCACGAGCGGTACATTTTGGAAATGATCCCAATGACGTGAGAGAGTTCGACTACAAATTATCACTCATAATCAAACTAGCTGCAATAAAAAAAGAACCTTCCTTGCATCAAGAGACGTAATAAAATGCTGCTTGTTCATTTCTGTTTGATTCATGGAAAAAAAGAACCTCTTTGGCGTTGCCATGGGGAACTGCACGCGTGGTTCAAAGGTTCTGTTTTCGCCGAACTGCGCTTCGCCCGGCAACGTGCTTCGCACACGCGGTCGCGTCTCAGTGGTAGTTTCGGTACCGCATACTGCCGCGTGTGTTTTGTGCGCTCGTGAAAGTCGCTCTGACAGAAAGTTCGACAAAATGCCTCACGCATGTGATGTTGCCGGATGTCCGAATGGCGCACGCCGCTAGTGCACGCTGCCGCGCAGTAAAGGCGGGCAACGTTGGGCACGGCAGCAGTGATGTGAGAAACACCGCTTTCAGGCGGGTGATTTGAAGTGCGCTAACGCAATGCGGACCACTAAAACGTGATTTTATTTCAAAATAAGCACTTCCTTCACACAAAAGTAGCACTATGAGGTTTCTGGACCGTTATTTCAACAATCAACGTCGACTTAATATTTGCCTTTAGTGTCCCTTCAACGTGTCCCAAACTTCACTCGAAGCTTGAAGATAGGACAGTTTATTTTCTCATGCATCACAGGATCCCTGTGCTATGCTGCCATTACAGAGGTCATGCTCTGCCATGAACTACTCCGTTCACAAATGAGCACGTGCAGAGGGAGTCACACTCCCGACGGACAGCAGCAATGCAAAAGGTTCAGAGAGCTCTGCTGTTTGAAAATCCCGTAAACAAGCTACGCTGCACTTTCTTCCAAGTTGAAATGCAATGTAATCATTATTCTGTTATTATTTCAATGACAATTCACAAATAATGAAAAAGGCATCACATGCCACTCAAGCTATATTATCACAGTGGTAGCACTAATTCTCTTGCATCTTGTAACATTTTCACTTACTTTACAATTAAAGCAATGATTTGGAGAACCAAGCTGTCATACCCAACTTATGTGCCCATCCCTGGTCAAATCGAAAATGCAACGTCATTTCCATTGAATAACACTTAGCGATCTTAATGCCATTTTCCCTGTATGCTGTCACACGACGATAACTGTCATTAGAAAGTGGCGACTGCGATCACAGCCTCCTGGGCCACGACCTAACGAAACTTGCGTTATACAAGTGTGAATCCTTGAAATAGCTATTTTTGTCAATAAGAAGTCACCAAAAAATCTGCCTGTATGTTTCGCACAATTCGTCACAGCTGCACAACATAAACCAGGTCAAGCCAAGACAAATGAAAAATGGCATAATGTGTGTAAAAACACAATTTTTTTTTTCCCCGATTAAGCCTTTGAGGTGCATTGTCACATTTGCGTACGCAAGTTGTTTTTGCTAGTTGCGTCGACTGGTGGCTAAGAAAGAGCAAGCTACATTCAGGTTTGGATGAACTGAGCCTCCTGCATAATAAAAGTGTCTTAATTTAACTTCATCTTGCAGAGTACTGCTGCATATGATCACTTTGCAGAAGGCACTACCATCCTCAACAAGTCATTCAACGTGCTGCTTTTCGCGAGCCACGTCAAAGTATAATTTTTGTTTGTTAAATATATATACACACACACACATATATATATATATATCCAAAAAAGCAACTGCCCTATAGTTCCAGCATGGCATCTGATTTTACTTATGCAAAAACGTAACATGAATGACTTCAGAATAAATAGATATTTAAATTTAATGACAATTTAATAAGGATTAATTACCATAAAACACACGAATCTACGTATTATAACATTTTTGCTGTAATAGTATATGGAGTGCCTTGAAATGTGTAAATTCGACACAGACAGTTCTTCACAGGTCGTAGGGCTAATCTATTAGAAGAACATGAGTCATTAGCTACCTTTTAAAACGTCCCTGGCTTTCAGACTATACATTCAGTCCCAATTGTGTTGTGAATGAGTTCCATAAGCTCATTCACTGCTGTGTCGTTTTGCTGAATGTCATTATTTTCTCATGCGACCGCAAACAAATGACATTACAAACCAATGTTATTAATTGTAAATGACATAATTGCCACATGACAGCAGTATTAACAGCATGCTCCCAGCAGTTAAGATCCATTAACATTGCTCTTAATCCTTCAAGACCAAGCATTGCCAGAAGAGACAGCTGAAACAATAGTTTTCTTCTCAAGAGCTATCAATGAAATGACAAAGCTAGTGCCATTTACTGCAATGTATGGGTTACAGCAGCTTCAACAAACCAAACGAAGAGGCCTGCCCTTGCTCAGTGTTGTCTATTACATCGGTCGTTGTGCAGCCCCGAAATTAAAGGGGCCATGACACGGACACCCAGGAATTGAAAAATAGAAGTAAAGGTTAACATGAGTGTTTGGGCAAGTTGGTAGTTGATCTTGAAGAAAATTTCAACAGTGCGGAAATAAACATGAATGCATGAAAAGAGAGCTGACACGGACAGCTCTCTTTTCTTGCATTTGTGTTTATTCCCGCGCTGTTGCAATTTTCTTCAAGAAGTAAAGGGTCTATTGTGCCTATATATATATATATATATATATGAAAAATGGACTGCAAAAGAATATTTCAGTGCAAAATAAGCCCTAGAAGTCGCCGGCAATAAACTCTTCCCCACCGCAGGCCATGGCCATTTTGCCATGGCGTGCGTGACATGTGCTGCATGGAGTGGAGCCGCCATCTTCTATCAAAGCTTCAGCCGTTGCAAATTGTCCAATATCAATACCAAACTGAACAAATATGAAATAGCTCGACTGCATGCGCAGCTGATAATGGAAGAAAATCGTTCACCAGAATGCAGACACTCACACAGCAAGCAGCCTGTTACGTCACGGCTCGCGAGTGCACCAGTGTTGCC
This sequence comes from Rhipicephalus sanguineus, assembly GCF_013339695.2. Lineage (NCBI taxonomy): Eukaryota > Metazoa > Arthropoda > Arachnida > Ixodida > Ixodidae > Rhipicephalus > Rhipicephalus sanguineus. The sequence goes on along the minus strand of NW_023615897.1, from coordinate 68,927 downwards.
TGACTCTCAGGCCGTTTGCGTGTTTGTTCAACCAAATGAGCTAAACTGCTCGTCCAAATGCGCTGAAATTTCGCCAGCATCTTTTGAAGGCGCAATGATTACCTCACATAACACAACTTATGATCGAAAATTGGGTGTCATGGCCCCTTTAATTGTCAATGAAAGGTATGAGTGCCAACCACTGGCTTGAATACACCCAGAAGAGGTGCATATATTGTGCACCTGGGTACACATTCATCTGCTGCACCAAATGCAGCTGCGTCTCCTTCCAAGCTGCAACTGCTGTCGACCTTTCAATGTGAATTGTAGGCACTTGCCCAACATTGCTCAGGAGCAACAGCTCATCTCAACCTTTCCATATCAAGCTAGTTTTGTTCTGAAAAAAGAATTTGCAACACATTTATGTGATCTAAAGCAATACCAGCGTTTCCATTAATTTCGCATGTTATGTAAATGGGGGCACCAAAGCACCGAAATCTAGGTCACCTCAGTTCACCAAAAGACACCGTAACTTAGGACTTAGGGTCATGACGACAGGTTGCCGTGGGCATTTCGCCACTTTCAAAATGACTTGTTGCATGCAGAGGATGTCAGGCAGTGTTATTTTTTCCGTAATGTTGATGATGATGGTAGACAATCATCCCTGCTTGCGCAACGTTAGAATCTTCATCTTGTAGGCAGCCATGAGCATGCCACGTACACTGGGTCAATAACACTAAACCTCAGCAAGTTAGAAGTCTCAGGTTGTGAGTGCCACCGCAAAGCGTTCAGTCACGAGCAACTATGATGGAAGCTGTGAAGTGATGCTGAAGACTTTACTATTATATTCACTACCGTCATTCAATGCCATCGGTTTCATTTTCTCAAATTTCCGGGATGGCAAGTAGATGATCGCTACAGTGAGCAAATGTTCTTTTCCTTGAGTACAGTTATTTCTGTTTTGACTACATTATTGAAGCATCTCTTGTAATAAATAGTGAGCCAATATGTCACAGTTAACAACAACAAAAAAAAAGGCTGTTAGAGTGTTCTCTCAACTTGTCCACATTTATGCCTTGTAAAAAAAAGCGAATTGCAGAAGATGGTTGGCAACAGGCCAATGCAGAAAGAACCAAGACCTTCAAACTACAAGCGAGCACATACAGAATGTAAAACAGTACCTTAAGAGCACATAAATATGAAACCTGCATCTGGGTTTTCAATACTAAAGTGAATTATTTTAACTGCATGGCAGTCCTGCGAAGGTGATATCCCCATAGAATCCCACCCACACAGAAAGCATAACAGAGTAGTCTATTTGCAGGTTTTTCCGTATGATGATTAGGGTGTACAGATTGATTGTAAAAACAGCTATGATGCCCACCTAACCGCAACCGTATCTCTGCAAAAAATTGTGAATCTCAAGTGGCCTTTGTTTGGACTGCAAGACAGGATTGTTCCGAACACATGTTCAGGACAATGTAGATAACTTACGAAGAAACCACATAAGGAACCACAGCATCAGCCAGTCCACACAAACACAATCTTGATATCGCAGTCACATGGCACTGGTTGAAGATTGGGCATAGCGGTATTACATTTTGAACATACCGCAGCACGGCAATCAATCGGAAGGTCCCACGGTTGCTTCTTTCAGTTGATTGTCGCATTGTATCAAGTTCGAAATACCACGCTACAACCTTTCTTCACACAACACTTTCCATGTGAGCTTCGACATTGGAGTCAACCACTGTCACATTAGTTGCAGCTTCGGCAACAACTGCTTGGATTTGAAATCTGAATCGACAGTTTTATGAAAGAGCCAGAAAAGGCGCAGCATACACACACTGCCCTACCTACTGGGACCTTTTTTTTTTCTGTCTTTCGTTTCATAGATTCAGTCTTGAGACATTATCAAGCCCGTCACTTAGAGCAAAATTTGGAGCTTCTGAGAACAGTATGTGTCGTACGAGATGAATGCGTCTTCACAGTGGACATAGAACAATCGAGCTTCAGCAGGGGGCAACGTAGGAACCGTTTGAGTTTCCACATGAGAGGCGATGCTTATTTATTTATTTATTGCAATACACTGCAGGCCAACTTGGCCCAAGCAGGAGGGGCAGTACACAAAAAAATAATAATAATAAAATACAAGAATAGCTTAATACATGCAATGGTGCAACCAAGAACTAATGCAGTACAATAAAGGTTGAACAACAAAAAAAGACAATAGTTCCATAATAATTAATAACGCTCGTATACAATGAAATGGAATCATGCGTTGAATGTGCGATGCTAATGCCTATAGATAAAATAGACAGAATGTTAATGAAATTACACTTCGCAGGACATAAATCTTGACAGCGTTCACTCAGCAGCCAAGCATCAAGGTTTACGTGTAGCCACGACAGCTGTTCATAAATCGAGTAGCCTGAAACAATTTGCTTATTCGCAAATGCTGTCATTTACAATCCACACAGTGTAGATGCGCGCACTTTGCGTTCAACATGGGAAGTTAAAGGCGCATGAGCTACGTCTGATATCAGCTACACCTATGAGCTCCACACAAGGGAAAACGAAACAAGAGCGTTGGTGTACCACATATCTCACGAACGCCGATTCACAAACATAAAGTTAGGGTTACGACAGACGCATAGTTCAATCGCTATCACAAGAAACAAACGGCACTCAATAGAAGATAAATTCGGACTAACCTTGCGCTCGTAGAATCGCCGACTTGCCTCTGCCGGCGGACGCCGTCGCACTTTTGGCACCGGCTTTTTTGAACATGGGAGCGTTTTTGAGCATGTCCGGTAGTATCATGAAACGTATCTTGCTTCCCCTGATGTAGACGTTCTCGAGTTGGGCCACTCGTCCGTCTCGGTAGGTGACCGTGATGTTGCACATCTGACAATTCATGTTGTCCTCGGCCTCCACCAGTTTGCCCCGGTAAACTTCGCCGGTGTTCGTCTCGCAGGTGACGATGTGCCCTTCGGCTTCGTGCAGAACTTTGATGGGCACGCCGATCGACATGCTGGATCAATTTATCCGAAGGAAGTTTAACCGAAATCGAGCGGATTCAAACGGATTGCGAGAAACACCAGAAAATCGCACGGGTCTTCAACGTTACCGGTACGTTTCCCGCTGTAAACATTGGTACCGCAGCAAACAACAAAAAATATTACAATATTCACCATTTATGTTATTAAAAACAAAAATATTATTTGTTTTTATAAAATGCATTTAATTTTATAAACCAAATAATTAATTTTAACATTTATTACCTGCTGCGAGGCTGCAAGGCGCACTTTTTGTTCTTGTTTATGGGTATGTTATGGGTGCGCTGGCAGCGTTCGTTTATGTAGTAGTTTGTTGCAAACTTTAAGAGCTTTAGGATGTAATATTACTCTTGGAGCAATATCTGATTTCTTATATTTTAAAAGCAGCTATTAGGACGTCAGCGGTAAACATTTTGGTGGTATCTGCTTGTTCGGACTTCACTTTTACCCGGAGCACGCTTCATTTTGACGTTGCTGCCAGCGCGTACAAAGTTCTTTGCATTCTGTTACTTCCGAGGGCACGTCCCACAAAACCAATTATGATTTACGTTTGACCAAACATTATTTCCAAGCACATTCGCGCCAGTGTACAGGGCTAGCCGCCTTATAGAAGCGTGTAGCAGACGACGCTCAGGCATAGCGGTAGAAAATAGTCGCACCGCGAAGAACGCGGTGTCATCTAGCGAAAAGCAGACGCAAGCTTGCAGCAGCAGACGCTCACTCTCGCTTCTTTCCCAACGCCGCTGCATCCGACCCGTCGCCGCTGGGAGCAAGACCCCGACAGGCGCTTAGGTCTATCTAAAGGTTGCGCAAGTGAGCTTGAACTTCCCTTCCCGAGGTCAAACAGGTTTCGCCAGCGGCTCAGCCTTCTGGCAATTGGGTCGCACGACGCGCGCGGCCACAGTCCACTGTCAGCGGCCCCGAAGTCGAGACGTAGGACATACCACTACGTGCGCCGGCAGCTTCCGTACTCTCACATCGAAGTTTGCTGCGCGACATCTTACGAAGCACGGCGAGGGAAATGGCCAGCCAGGAGTTTGAGAGCGTCGAGAAGATCCTCACGGAGCATCTGCCGCCGGAAGAGCTTCAGAAAGTCCGCGGAGTTCTGTACGGAAAGAATGCGCGTGAGTACTCCATGACGACGGCGTTTGATCGCTCAGTTCGGGCCGGCATGACGTGTGAGGTGGCAGTCGCGCGTCTTGACCCACATATCGAAGCCACGTCGTGGTTGAGAGTTACAACGTATTATATATTGTTATGTGACATCGGGACAGTTTCTTTCCCCGGACGCTCAAAGCGACGCGCTTGCGTGCGGATGGTAGTGCCTAAATGCTTTAAATGAGAGCACTGTCATCTAGTGGCTCCGCATTTATTTCTACCGACTGACTTTTTATAATACCAGCGTTGAGTAGTAATTGTAGCATTAATTATTTGACGGCGTAGACATCCCTTCTTCCTGTGATATTTTTGTTAGGTGTTTACAGCCAATGTATGAAGTGAGAGTACTAGGTGATGAAAAAGCCTTTCTCTTTTTTTTTGAAAGGTTTTAGAAGGCTGTATATATCTACCGGTAGCATCAATTTTAGAAAAATTGTGAACTTTAGCATCAGAATTAAGGGCGCTACGTGCACAGTTGTGGCGAGGCGGAAAAAAGAAAAAGAAATAAACACTCAAAGAACCTGCCGTCTGAATCAGTGCCTCAAGTGCACATATCTGCTGGAATTATTAATGCTGTATCTGTATTGCCCAATGTATGCTTCTTCGATTCTATTTTATATATATATATATATATATATATATATATATATATATTTTTTTTTTTTTTTTTTTAATGAGGGCAAGTTCCCACCTGTCTTGGCATGCAGCCATATCCCTGTATGGTGTCTTGATCACTGCGTAATTCTTGGGAAGATTGCCAGATTCATTGCGCTTGGCCGATCACTCATGCACTATAAAGGATACACATGGCAAAAAGAGGGTCGACAAAAATTAAACTGCCACTGTAATGTATAATTAGTGTCAGTCAACAAAGATTGTAATATATTTTAGGGCAAAATTAAGTGAACAGCATTGTTAATTAAAAATGTAAAAAAAAAAGCTGATACTCCTAGAAGTCCTTGCTCTGTTGGAGAGAAAATTAATGCAACATATACCTTTTAGGGACACAAGGTTAAGTGAAAGGAAATTGAGATCGCTGTGGAGTAAAAAGCAAGAAACCAGCATGACGCAGAAAGCCTATGTGCTGTATGACGCAATTCTCAATTTGTTCTTTCAGCCACATCTATTTCATACTGTGCTTCTTGTATTATGTTTGTTAAATAAAAACGGAACAGAGTGAGAAATGCAGTCACCCGCTTAGTATCACTTTTTTTTTTGTATTTGTTGACCAAACGGACCATGATGCTGTAGTGTAAATTATTTTATTATTAATGCAGTTTTCTTTGGCACAATAGCCGGCTATGGCCAGAGATCGCCAGGCACATATGGTACGAGTTTATAATCAACCATCCACACACGCATCTACGATCGTCGTAAGCACATAACACGCATAATGGTGGCCTGCGCTACAGAAGAAAAGGAGAATGAATGGCTTGGTCAATTCTCTAAAAAAATTTCTAATGTTTCAGGTAGTACTGTAACTATAGAATAAGATAAAGCGCATACCCTCAACCTTGCCCTGTCATCACTCAGTACCAACTGATGAAGGGTCCTTTACTACTTCTCTGTCATGAGCGGGACCATATGTGCTCCCAAACATAATTTCTTGTAGACGCTCGTGCCATCCCTGCCTCACCACCAGCAATTTTCGTGCACTCAAGATATAACACATTGCAGCAAGGCTGCGTGAATGGGGCACAGAAAAGAAAATTGTGATGTGCACACAGCGCCCTGTGTTATCGTGAATCCCAGCCAGCTAACCCACCAGCGTTTTTTTTTGTTATTTTATTTTAGCCTCAGGGTACAGAGCACATTACAGAGGGAAGGGGCTATCGTACATGAATATAGTAAATGGGGAAAAAAAAAATTGAGAACCTAATATGGGTTCACAATATAGCAGCAATACTTAAGTAGAATAATATATATGTAAATATATAAGGCAACACACAGATACAAGAAAGAGATAAAATTAAACAATGGCTAAAGTCGAGCTAATTAATTAGTTAAGGAAGTTGTAAAATATATGGGGTCATGTATTGTCGTTATAGACTTAGGAAGGTGGTTTCAATCTCTAGCAGTCTTAGGCAGAATTGAAAATGAATGGGTGTTACTTTTGGGAACATGAACTTTCTGACGATGGTTGAGACGGGCTCATATGAGAGGTGCGGCATGTATCAACAATTAAGACAGATATAGGTTATGATGGTAAATCTTATGGTGAAAACGTAGACGGGAATATTTCCTGTGAGCAGCAAGTAAAGGAAGTTGTAGCAGTGCTTTCATGGAGATTACACTGGGTGTTCTGTGGTAATTAGATAAAGTGAAGCGGGGCATTTGTATTGCCTCGATGTTTTGGGTTAATGTAACATGGTTGGGGTCCCACAACGCTGACGCATACTCAAGCCATCGGCCACTAGTGTAGCCAGAAATTTTTTTCAGGGGGGGGGGGTGTTCAACTATACTTTATGTATGTTCGTGCATGCATTTGTATGTGTGCCTATATATACATGTATATACACACGCAAAGCTGAAAAATTTCGAGGTGGGGAGCGGGCTTGAACCCCCCAATCCCCGAAAACCCCACCCTGTCTATGCGAGTGTCGACAGCCGAACTCAGGTATATCAAGTCTGAAAGAAATTGCAAAAAAGTTTAATATGTGGGCCCTTTAATATATAAGATATTTATATATCGAAAATATATTAAAGGGGATATTACAGCTGTTTGTTATACAGAATAATTCGTTATACTGTAGACACACACCACGGAGCAGTTCTTCTCCCTTATATGAGGGACCTCTTGTAAGCAGGCTATCACATTTTCATTTGCTGATCAAGTCCGCTTTTGATGTTGGCGCAATGGTGTCTATTATACACAATTGTCTCTTACATCAGTGTCTCTTTAAAGGAGCTCAACAACTGCATGTGGGTTCGATATATGCAGGTTCGACTGTAGTGTATAAAAGTAGTATAGCGGAAGACGTTGGTGCTCCTGTTTTAGTCGGTGTGTAACATTCCTTTGTCTCAGAGCTCTCGACCTTGATCGCGAGGCTGTTGCAATGGCTGAAGAGCACAAGTTCGAGCTCAAGGGATACAAAATGACGGCCGAGAAGGAGGAGACGCGGCCGCCGCGAGTCGTGCGCCTGGGCCTGGTGCAGAACCGCATCGTGCTGCCCACGACTGAACCGGTGGCCGCCCAGCGGGAGGCCGCTGCACCGCCGCATCGAGACCATTGTCGAGGCAGCTGCGCTGTGCGGGGTTGAACGTCATCTGCTTCCAGGAGACATGGCGTGAGTAATATGCGAAGACTGCTAAATGTAAATGCATGCAGAGTTACGGCAAATGAGCTCTGCAGAATCCTGCAAGGTGGCGGAAGGGTTACAAAAGGTGTAAGTAACAATTTTTAAAAGCTTCTCTTTCTGAGAAATTCATATGGATTTCCTTGTGGCTTTGGCTACAATCGGGTTGTTGTCAATCATCCCTTTCATAACCTTCCGCCACCTTGCAGGATTCTGCTGAACTCATTTGCAATATGGTGTCCATGTACTTTGATTTGTTGACAGATTCTCCCTCGCGCTGCCAACTGCTTGCGTCCTGGTTAGCTCAATTGGTAGAGCGACTGCCCCGCAAAGGCGTTGGTCCTGAGTTCGATCCCCGGAAAAGGACGGATTTTTCTTCAATTAGAAGATTTACTTGTGGCGTCGGCTTACAATCGGGTGGTTGTCAATTATCCCTTTCATGCAGAGTTACGCAAGACCGGTGGTTGCTTTTCCAGAGTTCACCAAGTCAGCTGCCCAGGAAACTTTTAAGAGCTCTGAAAACATCGGCACTGCATAGTCTCTATCGGCTGTTATCTCATCTCAGTGGCTCAATCATTGAACGGTTGAACTTCACAACTGGAAACTTTTAAGAATAAAAGAAAGGGCTTCAAGGATTTTCAAAGGGGCCACTTGTGAGATATAAAGTGTATAGCTCTGTGTCATGCATACACAAGAATTGCTTGTAATTGGTTATCCTTATCTGTGTTATAGCCATTTGTAGCTGTCTGTTGAGGACGCCGTCAACGAACAAGACTGCACTCTTAGCGGACTTCATAAAGCAGTTTAAAAAAACATTGTTAAAAATGAATCTTCAAAAGAGCACATATCACAGTGCAGAGCAAGGGAGAAAATCAGTCACAGATACGAAAAACGCTGGGTTATGCTTAACTGCTTACAAGCAAAATTACAAAAGTGCTGTGTGTTGCTTTGTTGAACCCAGAAAGAGCCAGAAGTCAAGTCAATTCGGTGTCCGATACTGCTACAGTAAACAAAAAATCTAATCAAGCCATCATGCCTGTATCTGCTATCCGTGTTGACACGTGCTGATTGTACGAGTTAATTTTCAATTTCACACTCTTTACTTTCAGACATGCCGTTTGCATTTTGCACCAGAGAGAAACGCCTTGGTGCGAGTTTGCAGAATCTGCTGAGCACGGCCCATCTGTTCAACTCTGTCAGCAGGTGATCTTTTACTCCCTTTACGAAACAGATCTATAGATATTTATCTCTATTAGTATCTTTAAAATCATTAGCATAGAGAACTTTCCTGTGCTTTATGTGCAACAGTTAAAATCATTAGTTTAAAGGGGCTCTGCAGCACTTTTCCAAGTAATCATCGAATGATCTCACTGTAGGGGTTTATCGCCTCACAAATCGACTGTTGTGAAAATTTTCAGAATCCGTCAAGTGCGAGCAGAGTTACAGGGATCTGTGTCACATGTTTCAAGCGCTTTCTCTCTCCTTTCAACCCAGCGAGTGCTCTGAAAGCTACAGGGGGGGGGGGGGATGACAAAAGGGCAAAAGCTATGCCCGTACGCAGTGCATCATGACCTTGAGCACTTTTTCTTTTTTCTTTGAACGCCTGCTCACTTTCAGTGTGATAACAAGCATGCTGATGTAATTCTATATCGTGTGTAATTCTATCACTATAGATTGCAGCACAGGCATGTCGCAGCACCCCACGACAGCTGCGGTAACTGTGTAGCTAGCTCGCGATACTCAAATCAGCCAATGGCTGTAAGCGAAATTGCATTTATGGCATCATTTGTCGAGGAAAGAGCGAGCGATTTCTAACTAACTTTGAACCTTAATTGTAGATTCCATGCCGCGGCCTGTGCTATGAATGTTTGACTCACATGTCGCAGGAGCCTTGACTACCGATCGGCAGCATTTTCTGGCCATGTTCAAAAAGTACCCTTTAAAGGAGTGCCAAGATATTTTTAAACCTTTACAAACTCTCTACCACAGGGTTCTCAGCTGGCACATAGTAAGTGCAAAGGTAGCGAAATGTTTATAAGACATTTTAACTTGGGGGAAAAACAAACAATAAACATCTCAATATTCTAGACCAGGCATCAGTGGCATTATCCAGGCATAACAAAATTCATCAATGTAGCAATATTGCGACAACATATCCCAATGGCAAAAATAAGGTGGTCCACATGATTACTCTGGTCCCACTTGTGTGCGATAGCAGATTACAGAGACAGTGTGCTATTCTCCTGCGACGTCACTACACACCCATAGAGACTAGTACAATCGTAGTAAAAGATCGGGAACCCTGACACTTGCCATTGTGTTTTAGGGTTTAAAACCGACACTAAAATAATGTCAGAAATGTTTGGTCGATATTGGTTTATCTTTTCGTGCTTTTACGAAAGAGTGAATGTCATTTTAATGTCATTTCAACCATATTATTTCTCAGAATTTGTTTAACCATGTCACGATGATACAGTAAACCTGGCAAAGATGAGTCCCATTGCTGAAGTGTTGGCCCCAGCGACGTTCTTTGTTCAATGACTTCTTTCATGACATTAACTCATCATTTTCAGATGGCTAAAAAGCACAACATGGTGGTGATCTGCCCAATCCTTGAGCGCGACGACTCCGACGTTCTCTGGAACGCCGTAGTGGTCTCGAACAGCGGAGCCATTCTGGGGAAGTCCCGCAAGAACCACATCCCACGAGTGGGCGACTTTAATGAGGTGAGGTTTCGCAAGTATGCTATGCCACAACAACAGACGAGTGAAGGCTTTTGTTTTTCAAACCGCATGCCTGAATTCGCTTGCCAAGTACAGCTACAACTGATGTGCAAATAAACCCTAACCAAGAGCTTTTTGTTCCAGTCCACTTATTACATGGAGTCAAAACTAGGACATCCGGTATTCCAGACACAGTTTGGTAAGACTTGTTTGCTTGACCTCTAATATGATACCGGATATAGCCAAATATACATTATGGAGCAACAACAAAAGTTTCACTTCTTTCACCCTACCCTGTTTGTGATTTCATAAATACTAGTACCTGCATTCCAGTTTTTTGATGAATGCTATTTAAAAAGTACAGGTCACTTAGTGAGTTTTCTCACGCATCTAGTGTGTGTTTTTGTGCCAGTGTTGACAGCGTGATGTTGGTGCTTTGAGGGAAACTGAAGTACATGGCAAAGAAATATTGGGACTGCATTATTGCATTATGCTTATTGCTCTGGTGATACCATACAGTTGTTCTGGAGGATACATAGGACCAAAAACAGGATGGAAGACTGTATGCTTGTTGTGTTTTATCTTTCTTCATCGCCTTGTCTTTCGTTTCACACACCTTTTATGGGCGAAGCGCCTTAAGCCGAGGCTTGTCTGTATGGCGTCCATGCGCACGGCACAGCACCGTGTAAAATCTTAACATGAGATTTAACAATAGACTAATATCAATCATAATTGTGAGGATATAAAACACCTACAAGCATAAACCCTTTATACTAGTCGGCGACTTCAACGTACACATTATGGACCTTAGAACCTAGCTTTGCTGTACACTCTGACTGTCCGCTGTCATAGTATATCGAAAACCGTTGCTATAGTCGAAACATATATGTGTGCATGTGAATAAGAAAAAAGGTTTACAATAGATGAACATCAATCATAATTGTGACAGAATATAAAATACTTACAAGCCCAAAAACTTTACACTAGTCGGCGACTTCAACGTAGACATTATGGACTTGGGACCTAGCTTTGTTGTCGACTCTTTATGTCACTCAGTTTACATTATAGAGGCAACGCACGATTACTTACCCATACGATACCCAGAGCTTTGCCCACTTGTCATGATTCACTTCGTAGAGATGCGTGGTTTTTTTGGTTTTTTTTTCTAAATAAACTGGTACCATCTCATCCAACCTACTCCTTATCTCAACCTGAAGTTCAAATGCCTTTCCTTGCTTGGAACAGTGCTATGAAAACATTCAATGAACTTATGTTATACATGCTGTGCTTTCACTGTGCCGTTAAAAACCGTAGCAGTCTGGCAGGCAACATGGTTCAGTGCGTAATGTGTTTGTAGGCAAGATTGCCATCAACATCTGCTACGGAAGACATCACCCCCTCAACTGGCTCATGTATGGTGCTAACGGAGCGGAGGTTGTGTTTAACCCATCCGCGACAGTGTCGGACTGAGCGAGCCGCTGTGGCACGTCGAGGCCAGGAATGCCGCCATTGCCAACAGCTACTTTACGTGTGCCATCAACAGGGTGGGAACGGTAAGTCGATTGATCAGTTCGTTTACAGTTATGAAAGAAAAAAAAACGTGCTCAACTGAAACCGCAGCTGTTTCACAGGCAGTTTATATTTTCGGCATGTACAAGTCACTTATAATCAGCTTGTCCTAAAATGAAGTGCTTTCATTCGTTGAAAGATGCCCAGTAGAAAAATGCCTGAAGTACGAGACAAGTCAATCATACCTTTTTTTTTAATTTTTTCTTCTTTTTCTCGCAGGAAGTATTTCCTCGAGAATTCACTTCTGGTGACAAGAAGCAAGGTGAGGTTTGCTTGGGTAAGGTTAGCCCACACACACCATAAATGTACACACCTCGACACTTCCTCATTATCTACAGATTTCCACAGTCGTTAACGTTTCTTTCCTCTCTCTCTAGCTCACCGGGATTTTGGACATTTCTACGGTGTGTACACCACTTTGTTCTATTACTATTTAGTACATAATTTCATGTTCATCTTTTCCTGATCTCTTACTACCGCTACTTTGATGTTGATAGGCACAAAAAATTTGTTCCTGTAATTGTGAAGTGTCATTGCAGTGAATCGCAAGCTATGAAATATAAAAGCCAAAGAAAGCATTTATATGCAAGTACAAGCATGCAATAAGCATGCTTATAGTTTCACAGTTGCATATTTGCTTGATTCAGGTGAACCATTTTCTAGTAGGAGTCTTGCTGTAACATAGTTTCTAACACATTTTCATCCTACATGTTGCTAAGGCTCATACATAAAAGACGCTGGAAATGTGAGCTGCTTATGAACGATACGCGAAACGCTTCTCTCGTCACATGAAGCACTGTTTCTTCATGCAATGGTGCAGGTTCCAGTTACGTGACTGCTCCTGATGGAAGCCGCACACCTGTAAGTTCACTTGTTCTCACTGTATACAATTAGTTCTGCTAATACAAGCTTTCTAACATGCCAAAACCTTATTGCCCTTGGTCATCAGTAGCTAGCAGTGGTGTGTGGCCGAGTTGGGGCCATATATTCAGAGACGATCACTTTTTGAAATCGCTTTTAGTGTGTGCTGGTTGGCAGGCTGACGAAAGGTGAGCAAGTATAGTCGCTTCAGTCAGTGGACACGCAAGATGGTATGTCTTGTAGAGTGACACGGTCGCCAAAAGTGATCATCTCGGAATATGGTCCTTGATCGCAAAGCGACCTGTTTTGGCTAGTAGCAAATGATCACCATGAACTGTCATGGATAAGTCGCTTCTTGTTATATACTGCAGTCGCAAAGGTTATGCACCAATCAGATGAGCTGGAACAGAACCTCTGCTTGTCTTACAAGGTGATGGCAGCGTGAGCAGACGTGAATAATGCCAATTGTGAGGCATTTCAGTTTGGCTACGGGCAGGTCATCCTAGCTGGCAAGAAAATCAGCCGCAGGGAGTCACTTCATAGTCACCAGTCTTATCGATTGCGTGACCTCTGTCAATTGGCGGTTGGAATGACCCTTAAGGCTCACAACAGGCTGCCGAGCACAAGACGGCGTGTTCGAACCTTGGTCGCAGCAGTCGCATTTGTGATAGGAGCGAGGTGCAAGAACACTTGTTACTGTGCTTTAGGTGCACCTAAAAAAAACCTGGCTCATACAAAATAATCAGAAGCCTTCGAATAAGGCATTCCTGATAGCCTACTGCGCAGTTATGAACTTAAAACCCTGTATCTAAGTGAAGAAATAAATGCTAATAGGCATCATTCTCAGTCGAGAAAAAGAGCTTCACGAACTGGAAGCGTGTACTTCTCTTAAAGGGGCCCTGCGACACTTTTCTGAGTTATAATCGAATAGTCTCACTTTTAGCACATGATGCTGCATGAATCACATGCTGCAAAAATTGTTGGAATTCGTCTAGTGCGAGCAGAGTTACAGGGATCTGTCGCACACTTGAAGCACTTTCTTTCTCCTTCCGTACCAGTGAGCGCGCTGAAAGCTATGCAGGGAGGGAGATGACAAGGGGGGCAAGGAGATGTGTCCCTTCGTCAGCGCAATGCCATAACCTCGAGCACTTTTTCTTTTCTTTTTTTTTCTTTGAATGTGCAGCTTACTTTCAGAGTGATTGCAAGCATGCACGTGGGTATACGGCAGCCACAGTAACTATGCAGCTCACGATACTCAAATAAGTCAACGGCCGTGCACTTTGGGTATATGGCGCAGTAATTTGTGCATGTGGCATCATTTGAAGAGAGAAGAGGGAGCGACTTCTAGCTATCTTTGAGAATTAATTGTATATTCCAGGCCGTGTGCTGCGCTATAATGTCTGGGCTCGCGTGTTCTCGGGAGTCTCAACTACCGATCGGCAGCGTTTTCTGACCATGCTCAAAAGCATTGCAGGGCCCCTTTAAACATCTCTGTCGAGGACCAAATTGTGAGCTATATCATTTTTACCTCGGTCCAGGGCCTCTCGAGAATCAACGATGGCCTATTGATCACCGAGTGGACTTAAACTTGTGCCGACAAGTCCGCGACACCTGGGGCTTCAGGGGTGAGTAGCGTGCTGCTGCGATTCCGGACTTTCTGTGGCAGTCATTTGATGACACGTCGGTTCAAAATGTTCGTCACGTGTTTTGCAGATGACGCAGCGCACGGAAATATATGCTGATGCTCTCTATTGGGTTGCTCAGCCTGCGTTTGAGAAGCAAGTGATTGTGGACCCGACAGCAGGGGGCGACTACTGAGGCTTCCCCGCGTGTCTAAAGCTGCGAAGCACTCGGGTAAGGCAGTGTGATTTAATGAAACCTACCGGGCATACATGTCCGTGCTGTGTTCAACCAACAGGCACTGTAATCCTAGAGGACATTCTGTTGTTAACAAGAACACACATTTATTAGTAGTACATTTGTGTTAGTGTACTGCACAGCAATACTCCAACGCATTTTTAAGACTGACCTGTTCGCGAGTCATTCATGCGGAATCGTGGGCAGGAATAACATAAATCATTTACGATGTCATGCCATTTGTACTTTATCAATGGTCTGAGCGGCGCTCCATTTACATGATCACCGGGATCAGTGGGTGATAAAAAAGGAATAGAGTTGGACTATAAAAAGCATCACAAAGTATGTTTGTTATTTTTGGATGGAGGCGAGTAGTATGTTACTCAAGATTAGAGCATGCAACCAAATTGTTTGACCCATTTTGTATCATAAGGTTCTGCTGTCCGAAGATCACGATCGACTGCTTCTGTCTAGTGCAGGACCTCTACAAGGGTCTTCCGTTGTCTTAGTGTCAGCTGAACCCATCTCATTCCTTCAATATCCTTTGAATATCTTCGCTTCAATTTACTATAGTCAACTGCATTTATTTCTTTTGCAGACATAATTGTTACTGTACACTTTTTGCCGATGCGCAGCCTTAGCTGTCTCTCAAGTTCGTTGTACTCCCAATATATGTTTTTTTGCAGTCCTGTAAGCTAGTACTGTTAGATTTGTTGTATGCTCATTATATGCTGCCTTTGAACAAAATTGATAGGATACATTTTATGACCAAATGTCCTTCTCATGATCAAGGTCATCAATAACTACTTAGCCTGAATACTTCTTTTTTCCCAGGAGGACTTGCTACGAAGCATGAGTGACATGAGAGAAATTAATATTAGAGTAAGAATAGGAAGTCTACAGTATACAGAATATTTGCACAATCCTCAGTGTTGTGCTGAGTATTTTAATACATAAGTTTCACTGGGATATCACAGTACACGTTTTGCTGGGATATCGTTAACCTGACAGGTTCATCATGGTCAACAAGTTCACATTATCTTTCACTGGCGCATGTTCTGCTTGTTTTTCAGATCTGCTTCACTGAGCCATGCCCAAGATCTGCTACAACTGGGCGTCAACTGGAGGTGACGGCCTGCTGCACAAGTTCCTCTTCAATATCACGCCAAGCGCTCTCAGGATTTTCCCGCTTGCTGGATTTATATACTCAACTATGCAATCAAACATTTGTTGCTCGACTTGTGATCAAACATATTTTTTATATCGTCAACCGTCGACTGCATTGAACAAAAAGTTGGCTTGGAGCGTTTTTTTTTACAGAATGAAATATATACACTTCTCATCGGTCAATGTTTGTGTCTTAAATCGTTAAACTCTTTGCACACTAAGTTCGTCATTCTGGGTGATGATAATGACACCTACGAGATTCTGCAGGTGTTGACAAATTCATCAAACAGTAAATGTCTAAGCTGCACATATGTCTGGAGTGTGCATACTTCTGTACTGGCAATGCATTTGAGCAGAGTCTGTTAATTAGACCTGCTCAGCTGATAAGAGCAAAAGCACAGCCATATGTTAATCAACTGAGGCCTTGCAACATGAACATCATTGTGTCATCCGTGCAACCGATGTCTTCGCAAGCTCCAAGTGCTTCTGCCAGTCTTGACGCAAGGACGTGCTTACACTGAAAGAAAAGAATATTACATACCTATTACTTCAAAAGTTTGGGTACATCAGTACATCATAAAGGACATTACTTTCCAAGATCACATAACACCCCAAAATATACCAAGAAAGGAAGCCAACCCTAGGAATATTTGTAATGAGATGGGGGAAGCGTTCGCAAAAACTAAATGAGTGTGAACTGTTCTTTTTTTTCTGTGTTCACTTTCTTTTTAGCTGTGCACTTTGATACACTATTCTCAGCATGGGATACTCGGGCAATTGCAGTAGTTTTTGTATCTACACACCAACAATTCTGCTTGCCCGGAAGTTCTACCAAAATGAGCCCCAGGTGCAGATAATACAGGAACCCTGATTTACAATCTAAACTAGGCACATTTGCCCAAAATCTTGTACATCTTGTGACAATCATCGAAAGGGAAATATCGCTACGATGTCATAGTGTCATGCAGCCAAACACTACATAAATAGTTTGAAAGTTTTTTAGTTCATCTTTAGCACTCGCAAGAAGCTTCTGCATAGCTTCTAATTCTCAGTTGAATACAAAAGCAAAGTTAAAGCTTTTTTTTATTATTAATAGACAGCTTCTGAATAAGCATAACTTCAGTCTAAATGGCACATGCACACAAATGTCAAGCAAGAATTAGGCCAGTAATGAAAGTGTTACCACGAAAGCTCTGCCAGCACTGGGGAAAGTAAGTACACTCCAAATCATTCCTACCATTGGTATCTCTTGTTTTCGTAGCACTGTAGAGGAATAAAAAAAGACAAAAAACACAGGCCATGTTACTGGCATGAACTGATGTGATGTTTGAAATCAGCTGTTGTAGTACATTCAAAGCTGCAGAAAGCAAAACTAAAGAAATGTAGAGTGATAGTATCTGTATGCCTATACACTCGTAATGCTTAGACTATAGCAGCACACCTTTCTTAAAGACTTTGTGGTTTAGAAGCATGCAAGCCTATGTTTAACGTACGTAACCAGAAACAGTACCCGATCAACTTTGCGCTTAGGACCCTTAAGTGTACACGTGTATATGGAACCAGCAATGTTCACATATATTAGGTTAATTGATTATAACACATTGTATATGACTGCAAAAGCCGTGCTGCAATTCAGCTTAAAAGTTATTACAGCCAGTGCTATTTCTTTACGCCATTAGTATACACAATCATAACCACTGAATCTAATCTTCTGTAAGCAATTACACAATTATATAGGTGAAACCTAACCAAGCTTACACACGATATTAAATATTAACGAGCCAGCCACAACATAATTTGCAGCTAGTGTGGTATTTTTCATTGGCGTGTTCAAAACTGAACGACTGAGAATAAGTTTACCAGTGTGTAGACGATATAGTCAGGAACAGAACACATACTACATCAGCTATAATTTCACCAACGCGTACAGCATTACCTTGGTGCAGATACGAATAGCAGGCGCAGAAATTGCTGCTCGGCAGGCAAGTGCTAGAATGCCCTCGTTTCGCCAGAGACTCGATAGACCACACGGCCTCGCGGACAGGTCAGTCGCTTGACACGGCGCCTATCAACGAGTCTCATAGCCGGCTGAAGGGGGGCTCTGAGAAGTGGTCCAGCCTACGTGGACATGCGTTGCGTCACAGTAAACCGCGCGTAAAAAAAGCTCACCTCGTGCATCGTGTCACGTAAGAACTCGCTTATGAGAAGGTAACGCACGAATGCGGTCGCACTCACTCATTCAGCGTTTTCGTGGAAACTAAAAACGTAGAGAGAAACACGAGGCTTGTAATCAGTACATGCAGTTCAAGAAATTTCTAACGGGGGAGCATTCTGAAAATTATGCGTACCCGTCCTTCTTGTCACGGAACTCCTTGGCAAGGTTTTCGAACATGAGCGCATTACATCGCTGTGAACTTGCGCGAAACTCATGTTTGTTCACCGTTACATGTGGAAGCGAAGGGAGAGCGCCAAAAAGATTCTCTCGATGTTTTTTCGGAAAGCGCGCGAATTTCAGCACAGTTTAACAATATGTAGTGCTCCAACTACAGTTATAAAATATTCAACATTATGTTTTTGCCGCAGCTTGGCAGCACCTGTTCATAATGAATTATAAACTACAACAAAGCATGTTGCATGTCAATTTACCTAATTTAGTTACAATAAAAAGCATGAAACAGATATAGTACTCTAAGTTTTAAATAAACTTCAAAAATAAAACTCGGCCATTAAATGTGCAGCGCCAAGTAGCGGTAGTTAGTAAAACTTATCCGCAGTTGAAGCATGCGTTGGAAGCACTAACAATTGTTACACTATCGCGCTTTTTCCTATTTATTTTAAAACAAATTACGAAGTTATGAAGCACCTTAAAAACATGACAGAGCCTGTAAATGGGTGAAGAGCAATTGCAGCAAATAAACAGTAATATGCGAGAGTTTTTTAATTTAAGCGATTTGTTAAAACTTTTCTGGCGGGTTCCGAGTGTCACGGTAGCAACAATGGCCCTTCAACACATCAACTTGATCCACGTGCTTTGAGTTGAGCGTTGTGTAGCGCAGTGCGATCTCCAGCGAAATGGGGCCTGATCGCGCCGCAAATACGATGCCAAAGCGAGAGGCTCGCAACGTACAGCGTCCACAGACAACGACAAACCGCCGGAGGTCAGTTCCTCGCAACTGACTTACGTTACAACGTCCCTAAAGCAGTAATCGGGAGCTCGGATATCTGTGGTGCTCGTGATGTTCTGCTAGTGTAGTCACAAATACAGCGTCCGCAATGAGCTATATTTCCAGTAGACGGCTACCAGTGATATCCGAAAGTGTTGCATGTGGCAAAACAATGTTTTTATTTGAATTAATGTGGTATGATGAGCGTGTTGTTCGGTATGTTGTGACGCAGTGCAGTTTCATGTTGTGTTGAGTGTGTGCTTTAAGTTCACCAGCTGTCACTGTTTTCCGCGAGAATCTCAGAACACGCGATGTCGTTTCTGTATTTTGCGCAGCGCTACGTGCAATGTGGCAAGTGTAACGCGCAGCGTCGCAGGAACGCGAAACTAAACTAAGTTTCGTTTTTGCAACAAGCACTGTTGGTGGAACTGATACATGGCGTGTTGTCTTGCCTGCAGGTCGAGTGCAACTAGATGTGAGAGAAGACAAGTACGACAGTAGCAATGCCTTGGTCCTGCCTTCCAAGAAAGCTGGCAAGAAGGAAGCCAACAAATCGCAAGATGTCAAGGCGGCTCCAAAGCTGTCCAAGAAGAAGAAGAAATTACTACAGAAGATTTTGGAAAAGAAGAACAAAAAGATCAACGTAAGTGTCTTAATCACCTGATCACACTTCAAAATGCCCTTTATGGCATCGTACACACATTATACTCGCACATTTCTGATAGCATTTCCATCGTACCAGGCAAAAGAAGCATACACACAAATTTTAAACTTGTGTTGACATTAGAACCTAATAAATGTAAATTGGCCACCCATGTCGATTGTCCCAAATATTGTGGCTTGTCCATCCAGGATTTTCCCATAAAATAATTATTGTACGTTAGTAGGCATTTCATGAAATTTATTTTTAATTTTCCTCAGATCGGCAGTTACCTTCAAAGGGCTGAAGCTATTGCTGATCTAAAAAGATCAATGAGAAGGGAAGTTTTACTTCCAGCACCCAAGCTAAAGAATGAATTCATTGTATTCAATGCTCTGACTCGTCTGGTTTTCCACTAAAGAGGCTTCTAGGACTGTGAAAGCATGTGCACTGTAATGCTACTGGTATTTGCACTGGTCTGTGATCTCTGAATCAGAGGAGCACTAAATTCGATCCACTACTCTATGCTTCTGTAGTGTGCTGAATAGCACTAGGTTTCTCAACTTCACAAATTTTGTCACTACACTTACAAAATCACTGCACTGTAACTAGCACAGGAAGGGCATGACACAAGCACTGTGTCGTGCCCATCCTTGTGTGTCGCGCCCTTCCTTGTGTTTTCGTGTTCTTTTTTGCACTGAACATGTTGAGTACAGTATGTAACTTTGTACTCAGAAATGCTACTTGTGTCTTTTTTTTTTAATTTTCTCATCACTTGTTGCAGAGGACTCACCTACTAGAAGAGCTTCAGAAATCACAGGCCAGCCAGAAGGAGCTTTCTATGCTGATTTCCACATCCCGCCATGCAGACCAAAGGTCTGAACGGTAAGAGCATTTCTAGAGCCCTGCTTTCTAATAAACTATGTCGAATTACTGGGTCACTATGTAAGTTAAAAAAAACAGTCATGATTTCAGTACTACAGAATTCTGCCATCAAATGTGAGTACAGTAACGATAGGAAGGGTGTAGTTTTTGTGCAGTTGCTTTTTAGTCATGTTTCCTACATGTAAATTTGGTGATTTGTCTTGAGCCATCGATGAGTATGAATGAATGAATGAAAACAACTTTTATTATGGCCAACTTTTATTATCGATGAGTAGTCACTGCTTTTATGCCTTTTGAATGAAACAAAACACACTTGGAGATTTTTCTTTCCTGTTTGTTATTTTATGCTGTTGCTGTATCATAAAACATAAATGCTGGGAAGCATTTTTCAGTACATTTGGTGCTTAATTTGCTATATGGGTGATAAGCTCCCCTTCCCTCAACCTGCTGCTTTTTAGATGAATATTCACACTGACATCACCTTTTTCTGGCTGCCTCATCTTCTTCTCTCGCTATATGTAGCCTCACTAACCCGTATCCCCAGAGGTCCATTTATAAGTTATTAGTAGCGCATACAAGATTAGGAAATGCTTGTCCTGTCCTCTTTCCTAATCTTGTATGCGCTGTTGATATTTTCTACATGGATCCTCACCAGCTTGCCCAAGTTTAAACTCCCGGAGATCTTTCTGCTTCAACTTCACCTTGTCTGTTAGGAAGTAATCGTCAGCACACATCATGTCGAATTCGCGTTCTCTACGAAATTGGCCATCCTTTCCTGCCTCCTACAAAAAGCTGGAGAGCAGAGTGGTATTTCTCTGACTTGCTCGTTTCTTGTTCTTGGTTTCAAACAGCCTTCACATCAGAAGTGCTATAGTGGGACACTGTCAAATTCTGTCATCTTGTTAAAATTCATAATAGTGACATATTAAGCTAATCAGGGCGGCTGTATCTTCGCTCTGGGCCAATCAGAGTTTACCAGTGGCAAAATTTGACAATGTCCGGAATAGCACCCCAGCTAAGATTGGTTGTGAGGGCCCGGGACACTGCCCGATCTCAGGTGTGCTGGACTAAAAGTACCTATCCTTAGGTACCTTGTATATAAAGATGTTTGTTCTCTCTCAAACAGCCTCAGCGAGCTCACGACTGCGCCTCAGCCAGATGAGAAGAAGGGGCCAACACGAATAAGCAGCGTCAAGGGAAGCAGACAAATGGCACCCAAGAGAGCCCGCATCGACAGGGATGACGTCCTAGGTTTCGATTCGGAATCGTCGGAGTCTGAAGACGGTGGGACTGATGACGACGAGCTATCGGCCGAGAGGAAGGGTCTGGTGATGGCCAGAGCTCTACAGAAGTGAAGGAAAGTTGGAGAAGATGAGGGTAGTGACAATACAAAGAGCGACGGTGTGACAGAGGGTGCAGCTAATGAGGCAGTCAAAGATGCTGAGACGGCCACTAGCGGCAGCGACACCAGCGGAAAGCCAACAGCAGCCTCAAGTGAAGCCTGTTGAGCGTTCCACGCCCTCCGTTTTTATGCCCGTTCACAGGAGTGAAGAGGTTCAAGTAAGTCATTTCCTTGCTCTATGAAGGGGTGCCGATTTCGTTTTTGGTATGTTCTATAATCACCTTGTTATGAATGCTGGTGGGAAAAAATGCAGGAAACCAGTCCACTCAAGTGGCTAATGTGGATGCTTGGGCGTGTTGGTACGACATAGCGGAAAGAAAACAGCGGGGAAAAAAATAACGA
Organism: Rhipicephalus sanguineus; assembly: GCF_013339695.2. Taxonomy (NCBI): domain Eukaryota; kingdom Metazoa; phylum Arthropoda; class Arachnida; order Ixodida; family Ixodidae; genus Rhipicephalus; species Rhipicephalus sanguineus. Next base: position 46,825 of record NW_023615897.1, on the reverse strand, counting down.
GCACCATTACAAGGAAGAACAAGCGCTGTTGTTTGTGTCTGCCTTGTTCTGGTGCTCGGTTGTTTTTTTGTGCCGTTTTCTTTCTGCCACTCAAGTGGAACGGAAGTTTGTAAGCTTAATAATTGTGTCAAAATTATTCTTGGGACAATATTCAAGGGCATTTATTTTCTCATATCACTGACTCAATCAACTTTATTGTGGAGTGCACCAAATACCGCAGGACTTTAGATGCTCCTTTCCTTTAAAAACATCGTCAGTAACCACTGGCTAATTAATTGCTGAATTTTATGCAATGACCTGCAGTATTGAGTGACATGCTTGGTGTAGCTATGGGAGTTGTTTGGTCAGTAAAAATGAAAGACTTATTCCACCTTTAAACTCGGCATTCAGTGAGCTAGTTAACCTAGCTGAAAAAAACTGGGCATGTGTTCTCTGACAGTTATATTTTTGGATAGATTTTGTGTGACTACCGCTGAACGCATTGGTGTCTCTGAGCGACAGCAATGATGGCTTAGTGCCAAGCCTGCAGTCTTAGCGCAGTGGTGGGAATGCTCTCTCTTGTGGAGGCTTGTACTACAGTTGCTAATCAAGGAGATCTTCTTGAGAAAGAAATTGGGGCAGCTATGCAGTAGTAGTGCAAAGACTAAGGAAGCGGCGGAGCTGGTGGTGTTGCCCTCCTCTTTTTCCTCCTCCTCACCCTCACTTCCCTTTCCTATCCCTTGCTATACTACACTCAAGCCTCATTATAACAAAGTCACATCTGCCACGAAAATGACTTCGTTATATCCAAAAAATCGTTATAAACGTTTATTTTTAACACTGTAGCTATGACAAGACTATTCTTCACTTTACTTCGGTATAACCGATAATTCGTTATATCCGTGTTCGTTATAACGAGGTTTGTGTGTATACTGTACAAGGCAGCTCCACTAACGTGAAACCTAGGGAGGTGCGAAGCACCAGTGTTTTCTAAAGGGACACATTAATAGCAATGAGAGGACAGCGTCCTCTCATTGCTACAGACAGCGTCCAGTGCCCATCGGAGAAACAGAGCTTTTCCTGAGCCAATGCGCCATCTTATTTGCCACTCAGAGAAGCACACGTCGCGTTGTCTTTCGCGGGCGAGCGCGCATTCTGGCAAGGTTTTCCCGAGCGAACACGCCGTCTTATTTGCCACTTGCTTTACCGTGACGGGCGACAACAAGAGACGCTGGGACGGGCTATGACGGCAGGAGACGCCGACAACCCGAGTGCATAAGGTACTTCGCACCTAAGAGGGAGGGAACCCCCTAGTGATTGTTCCAAAGCGCTTGGTGTCGTAACCTTCCCATAGATCACATCTGATTTAAGAAACAACAAAAGCGTGAGCAGTGTCAGTAAAAGCACATACATTTAAACCTCGATATGATGAACACGGATATAACGAATTATCGGTTATAATGAACTAAATGAAGAATAGTCTTGTAATATATACAGTGTTACAAATATATGTTTATAGCGAATTTTCGGATATAACGAACTTATTTTCGTGTCAGATGCGACTTTGTTATAATGAGGTTTGAGTGTATCACCTTCACTGCATGCTTGGTTGTCTAGGTTTTATCAGGTTTCAAACAGTTATGGAGAGAAAATGCTTGCCCATGATTGGTAATTTAATAAGTAAAGAAGTTATCAACACAGCTTATGAAGAAATTATGACAGTGTGGGCATTATAAAGACAAACTATGGGGTTTTTTTTATATGCCAAAGCCATGATTTGAGGTAAGCCATACTTGCAAAGTCTGCAGTAAGGCAGAGAGGTGGGCGAGTTGGAAACGATGCCAGTGATGCTACTGCTGCGCCAATTGCGCCAGACTGCGCCAAAGTGCCCTGGCTGCTACAACCTGCTACATTTCCTCAAAATTTGGCGATTCTGCGCCAAGCCTGCGCCAAAAGGGTGTACTCTGACTTTCAGAAATGAAACTAACTACATGATCGAGGTTCCCCCATTGAGAGCGACATCGCGCTGTACGCGGACGTTCTCTATGAGAGTGATGAAAATGGAGACAAAATACAGTATAACCTCGTTACAACGGATCTGTTTACAACAGACATTCGGATATTACATACCAATTTGCGGCGTTATGCCGACCTCCGTATTAGTTCCATTGATTGAGCTTCATTTACAACGGATTCTGGTACAACGGACATTCGGATATAATTGACTAAAATTTCAGGCCAGCAAGGTGGTCAGGACCCCTTTAGAGCGGACTTTTCTACCACGGTCATTAACTTCCGACTTCAAACATCGCTTAGCATACTTTCGGGACGGGAGCAGCGCACCGCGGATATCGACGTACCGATTTAAGAACGAAGGCCGCCGATCCCCGGTCTGTCAATGATCAGCTATGCCTAGCTGTAGCGACAAAAAAAACGGCCCGCAGCGTGCTTGGTGTTGCGTTTGGGACGCTGACTCGCGAAATTGCGAGCTGCTGTCACCGCTTCTCCGCGCGGTCGCTGCGCGGCGAGCTTGGCCGGGGGGTCCGCTGCCGATGCGCAAAATGCCCATCCGCGGTTCTGAGGAGCCAGCGGGCAGTGCGATTCGTTGCTTGAGACGAAGGACATTACGGCTTCTTCGCTTTCCCATGTCCGCTTGCGCGATGTTCTTGCCCGCAAAGTTCGGATTTGGCTCGTACATCGGCACCGTGAACGGAGTTAGGCCTAACCACAACATCTAGTAGAAAGCTCGGTTGCGATGTGCGTGGCCGCGGTGCCCGATGTTTCAAAGTACGTCATGCTCGATTGCGAGTACAAGGAGTTGTCCCGCGGTGGTCTTCGTCACTTCGAAGTGCTGATAAGAAGAACCTCGAACAGCGGGTCCAACGAGTCAACGCTATTAGTCGCACGTCTGCGATGTTCGCGACGAGTGCGGCGCGCTATCGTAATCTGATGATTGAGCTTCCGCTTGCAGCTGCCCAACTAAAGCGTTTCAAATTATCGTCGACCCGTAAACACAGAACGAGTGCAAACGCGTCACTAAGTAGCGCAATTTTCGACAGCCACGACCTCGCGACGCACAAGCAGCAGACGACGATCCCGAAGCGAGCATTAACACGTTTTGGCTGCTTCTGCGGTAATACCGCAGAAGCAGCCAAAACGTGTTTTTCGTACACTGAATGGAGGAGCCAGCTGAAACGGAGAACTTGAACGCGGAGAAATGCTCTTTACGACGAGCCCAAAATGGTGGCGCCCAGTTGCGCCGTTGCCGAGCTATAATTTTGAAAAACGCTTTTTTTTGTATTTCCGCAATTTTCACCAAGTCGGCAGACGCAAAACAAATTTTTTATAGCACTTCTACGTAGTTTTCATTGAAGATATTTTGGAATCAGAAATGGGCTACAGAAACTGAAAATGTGATTTTCCAAAAATCGCATTTTTTTTTGGTCCCCCGTTAAAAATAAGACCATGTTTGTGGCTCGTAATTCTCTCCGGTTATAACAGACCCATTCAGTGTTTACATGAAAGTCTGTTGTAACAGTACTTGGATTTTACATACTCCCTTTACAACAAACCAATATCCTCTTCACTATGAAGGTCTGTTGTAATGAGGTTATACTGTATCAATATGGTGTTGTCAAGCGTACGAAGGAACTGCGTTTTGTGTTTTTTTTTGTAATCAAAGCATCAACTGTAGGCAGCATGGCGTAGCAGCAGTCAAGCGACATGCAGCCATGAAACGGCACATTGATGCTACCAGTCGTCATTGAGATGCTTCAGGTGGGCTGCAGCAGCCGAAAACGATCCAGCCGACTTTGGAATTCGGCAGTCCATGGAACGTTTTGCAGTGTGACCGCGTGACAAACGCAGAAACTCTGGTTGTGCTTGGCATGACTCTCAAGGGCATCCCATACTCGTGGGCCGACACAGCAACTGCCTTGTTTCCCAAGTTATTTGGAGATTCCGAAACAGCGAAGCAGTTTAGTTGTAAGAGGTTCAAGGCATCCTACATAATGAGTGATGGCCTCGGGCCGTATTTCAAGAAACTTGTGCCTGACGAGCTGAACAAGCCGGATGTGGTTTTATCTGTTAGCATTGACGAGACCCCTCTTCCTGAAGAGGTACCAACAACTTGATGTTGTAGTTAGGCATTTCTCCAATAAAATGCAGCGAGTTGTGGATCACCTAACGTCTTTCCGGCTAAGCTCTGCGACTTAGGAAATTTTGGCTAGTGAAGTGCGGAGAGCAATGATGGACCTGCCGCAGAAAAATGTCATTTGCTTTTCTACGGATGGCCCTAATGCAATGAAAAGCTTCAGAAAAAAGATGCAGGAAGCATACCCTGACATCATAGATGTAGGAGAGTGCTGCTTGCACGAAGTGCACAACTCATTTGCCCGCGGCTTGAGTGCTGTTGGCTCGGATGTCGACGCTGCTGTGGTCGATGTTTATTACTTTCTTAAGAATTCTTCGGCTCAGAATGAATTGTTGCAGAGCACCTGCTCCAAAAGCTAGTTTTGCTGCTCCAAAACGCAATTTTGCCTGCTCCAAAAGCTGCTCCAAAGTGGCCTAAGCCAGTAGCATCACTGCGATGCATATTTGGAAAACAGCATGAACACGACAGAGACACCAGACTAGATACAATACGAGCGCTATCTAACAACTGAAGTTTACTGAAAAAAAAAACAAAAAACAAATGCATGAAAAACCATCACCATGTGTACGCATTGTGTTGGTTTTTCGTGGTTTCGTTTTTTCGTGTGTCAGTTGTTAGACAGCGCTCATACTGTGTCCTTCTTGTCTTGTGTCTTCGTCGTGTTCGCGCTGATTTTCCAAGTTTGCAAAGTCTGAATGAATTTCGACCTCTAGGAGTTTTTATTATTATCCACCAAAATCTAAGTATATGGCTGTTTTTGCATTTTGCCCACATTGAAATACGTTTGCTGTGGCTGACAATCGAACTCATACCCCCACGTTTAGCAGCTTGCGACCATAACCACAGAGCTACCTTGGTGGGTAACAGTGCAGCATTGTTCACTTCGCTTAGTGGTAGCCATCGAGGCAATTCAACAGCTGCATGTTGGTTTCGCTCGGTATCAGCGAGGTGTCACCGAAATGTAATGTGATTTACATCGTAAGTGTACATCTGCAGGCCTGTTAGTTCTGCTTTTAGTTGATTATTCAGCATCCAGATCGCTTTTCCTTTCTTTCTTTCTTGGTTATTTCCTTTCAGAAAGCTCGGCACCAGCTTCCAATTCTGGCGGAAGAACAAAGAATAATGGAAGCCATAGCGGAACACGACGTTGTTGTGATTTGTGGCCAGACTGGCTCGGGAAAGACGACACAGGTTCCCCAGTTTCTTTATGAAGCCGGATACGCCAGGTATGTCGATTTCCGGCAACTTGCCAAATTGCTTCACTGCATCTGTAGGATGCTTAGAGGTAGGAAAACGAAGGAACGGTTACCAACGGCACAGTGCTGTTCTAGACATATGGGGTAGACTGCTTTTATTCTTTTGAGGAGTCACCAAATCGAAGGGCAACCTGCTGCACTTTTATTCTTCGTTTTGATGACACTGAAATGGGTGTAGCAGTTTTGTGGATGGGGAATGATAATTTGTTAGAATTATGTCTTAGTACAGTAGACTCTTGTTAAATGGAACCTGAAGGTACCAGAAAAATATGTTAGCAGGAGTTCCATTTGCTGAGAGGTGAACAGGGGCGCAGAATTAAAGTATGAAACCAGTCACATCAAAGGCAGTGGTTACGCTTACGCAGCATTTCTGTTTAAAAGAGATCTCCATTTATCGAGAGTCTGCTGCATATAAGATGTAATCGAGCAGACTTTGCTTTGCTGTGCCTGCATTACTGCATTGTGTGTACAGTTCTTGTTGATAGTATCAGAGCCACTGAGCCAGAGGCCAGGTCACGTAAACACACGTCCATAGTGTGGCGCTTCATAGCTAAAAATTGCAGTGTCTTATGTGGTTAACACTCTCTGGAACTCTGTAGCGGTGTGTTTCACATACTAGCACCCAGTGGGGCAAGGCTTGCAGGAAAGTGCAATGGCATTAATAAAGCATTTTAGTGACCTACTCTTACCTGGCATTGTTGTAATAGAGGTGAAGGTTGCATCCTGACGACACATTTTTTCTGTTACTACTTACTTCCTTGCAGGGAAAAAATGGTGGGCATTACTGAGCCCAGACGAGTGGCTGCCGTGTCCATGTCAAAGCGAGTTGCCGAGGAGATGAGCCTTTCATCGTCGGAGGTCTCGTACCAAATCCGTTTTGAAGGAAATGTCACAGGCGACACCAAGATCAAGTTCATGACGGATGGTGTCCTTCTGAAAGAGATTCAAAACGTAAGTGTACTCGAAGTGTTTCATACCATCAAAGCTTGGCTTCTAGTTAACCATTACAGGTGTTAGGAGAAGGGGTCCAACCACTCCCCCCCTTTAAAATTTACATTTGATATGTGTGCATATATGAGCACACATGCAGAGGTCAGGCACCTCATGAAAATATTTTCTAGCTACGCCCTTGTCACAGATAATAAAATGGGAAGTGATAAATATGACAGTCTTCCTTAGGTTTATGGAGGCAGCTGACACTGAATCACTTATAAGTGTTCTAATATTGGGCCTGAGCGCTTTACGTCTATACATTTTTTTAAGTAAAAATAACTCACTGGTGCATAATATGATGTGACAGAAGGAGCTAGAGAAACTTGATACCTGTGCGTGGTACTTGTGTTACTTCAGCAAGAGCGATGTTTTCTGCGTGAGATTGAGAGACACAAAGGCAATGAGATGAAAAACACTGGACAGTGTCCGTTGTCTTGAAATTGTTCTCTGCACTTGGTGCCATCGTCTTTCGAATCTCTGTTCACTCTTTTCCTGTCTATTTCACACGTACCAGAACTTCCTCCTGACTGGCTACTCTGTGATAATAATTGACGAGGCTCACGAAAGGAGCATCTACTCCGACATCCTGATTGGCCTCCTGTCAAGAATTGTGCCACTGAGGCGGCGGGTGAGTAGCTTTGCACCAGAACCTGAGCTAATGTTGTTTGGTTTATCCGTGCAGATGCATGTCATAATAAGTAGACTCTTGTCAAATGGAACCTGAAGAGACCAAGAAAATATGTTCCATTTAACGGGAGTTCCGTTTATTGAGACGTGAGCAGGGTTACAGTGTTCAGGCACAAAACCAATCATGTTAGAGGCAGTTGTTCCATCTAACCTTTTCCCTATCAAAGATGAGCTAGGCTCGTCCACCATGAAACAAGCATTTGGGGGCACCGCAGTTAAGCTACCCTGATTCACTTTGCTGTGTTCTCTTTGGCTTCAACAGATAGTGCAGTAAAAAAATTTAAAACCCGCTCAAAGCACGCATTTTGGTCGAGAGGAGGAATCAACTTTATTTACACATATGGTGCGGTCCTCAGGGTGGCTCCACGTGGGCAGCGACCCTTTCGGCCCAGGCAGCAATAGCTAGCTGCGTTTCCTTAAGGGGAGTTTTAATAAGCTCCTCCCACGTTGACTGTGAGCGAGCTGGCAGGAGCGTTCTGGGGGGAGGAAAGCCTTCACAGCCCCACAATATGTGATTTTGTGTGGCCAATTCTTGCGCGCTGCAATTTTGGCAGATTGGGTTAACCGATCCGCATGTAATTAGCGCCAGCCGATGAGGACTAGGAAATGAGTCAGTTTGAATGCGGCGAAGGATCGTGGCCTGCGCTCTCGTGAGGGTTTCATCGGGCGGAGGGTAGACTCGCCGTTCACTTTTATAGATATTCGTTATATCATTAAAAGAAGTCGGTGCCTCACCAGGGTAGACCGGGTCCGAGAGACGCGCCTCCCGGTTTGTTAGACCTCGGGCTACGCGGTGCGCCTCCTCGTTCCCAGGGTTCCCCGAGTGGGCAGGGACCCATACTAATTCAATTATTTTGTCACGCTGGCAGTTTTTTAAAATCCTCGCCGCTCTGATGTTTATGCTCCCTTTCGAGATATTGATGATGGCTCTCTTCGAGTCACTTAAAATCGTTCGAGCGGAGGCGCTCGTCATGGCCAAAGCAATAGCGGTCTCTTCAGCTTCTACGGCGGAGGGCACCTGTACCGAGGCGGTATTGATAATCTGCCCCTCTCCGGTCACCACACTTACGGTATACCATTGGTCATTTTGTTTGGCCGCGTCCACGTACGCAACGAATTGGTTGTTTTTGTATTTTTCATAAAGGTCCTTCGCTCTGGCAGACCGCCTTCCGTCATGTCTGCCCGATAGCATGTTCTTGGGAAGAGGCTTCACCACGAGCTGACGTCTGATCGCCTGGGGTAGCGAGGTACGCCCCGCCGAATCCATAACAGGGTTTATGCCTAGTCTGTCCAGGACACCTCTACCCGCATCGGTACTTGACAGACGGGCTTGCTGCGCATTTTTGTGTGCCTCAATGAGTTCATCGAGGGTGTTATAAATGCCTAATTGTAGTAATCGCTCGGAGTTTGCATATCTAGGGAGCCCTAGGGCCGATTTGTATGCCATGCGAATTATACTATTTATTTTTTCTTTATCAGAGAGGCGGAGGTGATAGTATGGGAAGGAGTACTCAATGCGGCTGATCAGGAAGGCTTCGGTCAGCCGGCATAGATCTGCCTCCTTCATCCCATGATGTCGCGTGGCTACGCGCCTTAGCAGGCCACATATTTGGCGGGCCGTGGCTTGCAGCCGCGCTATTGCTTCTGAATTATGTGTGTTGTGCTGTACTAGCATTCCTAGCACTCGGATCGTTAAAACAGGTCGGACCGGTCCGCCTTCCATATTCACGCAGATAGGAGAAGCCGAGTCCCCTTTAGTGCTGGGTTTGTGAGATTTATTCCTAATCACTAGGAGTTCAGATTTTTTGGGAGAGCACACAAGACCGTTTCGTTTAACGAAATTTTGTACTGTGTCTGCGGCCTCCTGTAGCGCGTCTGCGATCTCACCATCCGAGCCACTGTTGGTCCAGATGGTGATGTCGTCCGCGTAGATGGAATGCTTTATGTGAGGAATCCTCTACAGTAAGGGAGGGAGAGCTCGCATGGTAACGTTAAATAGGAAGGGGGAAAGCACTGCGCCCTGAGGGGTGCCCCTGGTTCCTAAATGAAAAGATCCGCTTCTGATGTCGCCCAAATGGACCTCCGCAGTTCTGTCCTTAAGAAAACTGGCAATGTAAGTGTATACGCGCTTGCCTACATTCATTTCGGTCAGATTGGCAAGTATCGACGCATGGGACACATTGTCGAAGGCCTTGCTCACGTCCAGCCCAAGAATGGTGCGCGTGGCTCTAATGGGACCTGGATCGAGAATATCATGTTGTATCTGCCACATGATGTCTTGCGTAGACAGATTTGGCCTAAATCCGATCATTGTGTGGGGGAAAAGCCCCTCTCTCTCTGAGTACTCTTTGAGTCGGTTTAAAATTACATGCTCCAAAACCTTGCCAAGGCATGAAGTTAAAGAAATGGGGCGGAGATTTTCGAATTCCAACTTTTGCCTGATTTTGGTATAAAAATTACTTTGGCATGCTTCCAGCTGGTTGGTATGGTGCCCTCTTTCCAGTGGGTATTAAAGAGTTTAGTGATCTCCGTTACTGAGGAGTCATCTAGATTGCGTAGCATTTTATTGGTGACGCAGTCTTCACCAGCGGCTGACGTGGTCTTGATTTTCATTAGAACCGCTCGAACCTCAGATTCCATAATTTCTCTGTCTAATTCTTCGTTGTTTTTTCCTGTGTAAGTGGCAGGTGCAGGGAGATCTGTAGTAAGGTTAAAGTATCGATTTTAAGTTCTTTAATAAGTGCATCGTTATCTCCCGGAAAGGAGCGTATAATCCGCTGAAGGTTTTTCTGCGACGCCGTTTTAGTTTGGTCAGGATCAATTAGATGTTTAAGCAAGAACCACGTATTTTTACACCCCAGCTGCCCGTTGAGGCGGTCGCAAAGTTGATGCCAGTGTTCCTGGCTTAGTTGTTGTGAGTATTGCTCAATGTCGCGCTCGAGCTGTGCAATGCGTTTACGGAGGCTTTTGTTATGTTTTTGCGTTAGCCACCGCTTTTGAAGACTTTGCTGCGCGGACCATAAGTGGATTAGTTTGGCGTCCGGAGTCGGACTGTCCTCTTCTACATCTACCTCTGAAGTTGAATTATCTGCATCTTGTACAAGGGTGGACACCCATTCTTCAAGGCTTGTAATCGGTGCAGGCTCGCGTTTATCTCGAATGAAACGAAATATGTCCCATCGAGTATGCATGACTTTAGGCCTATTTCGTTTATAACCCCTGCATGGGATCGTTGTGGATAAAATGTAGTGATCGCTCCCTACATTTATTTCTAAATTTTCCCAGGTGGCATTGACAATATTTCTGATAAATGTAAGGTCGGGTGAGGTGTTACGACTGACGCTGTTCCCTATGCGGGTGGGACGTTCTGGGTCGTTAAGGAGGGTGTAGCCGAGATCTTGGGCGGTTTCCCAGAGCTTTGTGCCTTTCTTTTCACATTTAAGATAGCCCCAAGCTGAGTGCCGAGCATTAAAGTCGCCAAGCACCACAAGCGGTGCTCGGTTTGCAAATTTATAGGCTTTATCTAAGAGTTTCGATACAGCTTGGGTCTTATCTCTCGGGGAGCTATATACATTTAGAATATATAATGTTTGTTCTAATCGTTGTTTTGGTAAAATTTCGACTAAGGTATATGAGATTGCCTTGAAATCTAGGTCTATTTGATTGGCAGTTAGATTCCTATGGACCATGAGTGCCGTGACGGGAGAAGCACCCGGGGGTGCAATTTCATTGTAAGGGGAGAAACCAGAGAGTTTCGCCGCCGTGAAAGTTTCCTGGAGGGCCAGAATATCGGGTTTAGTGGGATAATTTTGAATCGTGTATTCCAGAGCTCGGCGTTTTCGGCCGAAGCCTCTGCAATTCCACTGCCAGATTGTTATAGGTGCGTTGGCCATCACGATCGCCTATGAGGTTCCATGCGCGCTGAGCTCGCGCTGTGTGATCTTATTGGCCCCCCGGCGGCGCGTCGAGCTTCCGGGTTGCGCGTCGTGGTTGTCATTGTTTCTGGCGCATCGACAACCTCCTGGCTGTGTGACTCAGCTTGAGTTAAGGGAGGTTGTTGTACCATTGAAAGCCCAGTGTGAATTACGAGCGATGTCACTGTTGAGCTAAGGGCTGTAATGCTCTCTGTCAGTTGTTTAATCTGTATTACCTAGTTGGACATATTAGTCATCATTTTTTCCATCATAGTTTCAAGGTTTGTCATTCGTGAGTCCAACACTTCGGTTGTTTCATTTGCCGTAGTGGGCTCTATCGGACTAACAGCCTTTCGTTTTGCGTTACGCACACTGTCAGTGTCCATGTCATCTTGAGTAGTTACCTTACGTTCAACGCAGGCCACGATTTCGTTCGCGTTTTTAGTTTGGGAAATATTAGTGGGGTTTTGTTTACATTTTAGCTGCCGAATTTCATTATTAGCTGCAGCCAATTGTTGCTGAAGTAATTTGATCTGCTCCGCCAGCTCTCTCACCTACGAGTCTTGAGGTGACTTGGGCCGGGGCGGCGGTGCAGGTTTGTTTCCTTTGGAGGTCGCTTGCTTGTGTGATGAACTCGAGCGGTCTCCCCGCGGGCGGGATGTCGAGCGGTTTCCCCGTGGTCGTGACGTCGATCGCTCCCCTCGGCTCTCGCTCGAGTGGTCTCTCCGTGGTCGTGACTCTGAGCGGTCTCTGCTCTCGCTCCGACCTCGCAAGGGTGGAAAAGATTCTGAGTGGCTCCGGGACTCCCCTCCGTTGTTCTCCTTTGATCTGGATTCCCAGGTCGCTGCCGTCTTGTTCTTGGTGGTGGTACCTTGTTGGCTTGGAATGCTGTCTGGAGCTGGTTTGTCAATTTCCTGCCCCTTTGCATTGTCGGCTGCGACTGGCTTGCCGGGCTGCTTTTTGGTTATGAAGCGATATTTGCAATTGCGGCTGCCAGTTTGATGTCCTCCGCCGCACACTACGCAGGACGGAGGGCAGGTCGGTTTTTCTCCCTCGGGTGGCGGTGTGTGTTCTTCACCGCATCGCCGGCATCTTGGTACTTGTGGTCGTGGTTTGGGACAAACGTCAGTTCGGTGTCCCAACTTCCTACAATTGAAGCAGGCTTCAAGTCTCTCTCGGAAAGGAAAAACTTCGAAGGTGAGGGCCAGGAATCTGACATACTTCGGGAGCTTGTCCCCTGCGAAAGTGATCACGCAATGATTAGTTTGACCTAATCTTCTCGCGCTCACCACCGGCAGGTCGGGGTTCCTGCCCGAAACTTCCTCATATATGCCCTGATCATCTTCATAGCTGTGTGCCTTATATATTACCCCCTTCACCGAGTTGTCGGGTGCTGGCACATATGCAGCCACAGGTATGCTGAGGGCGTTTCGTTCATGCTGTAGTTGCGTGATCTTGCGATAAGCTTCGGCTCGTAGGCGGTCCGGTGTGCTGACTGTAATGGTATTTTTGATTGGATGAATTCTCACCTGGTCTTCTTTGAGTGCCAGCCGAAAGTCGATGCTGGCGGCGATACATATGGCCTCCACGATTATCGCAGGTCCAACGTCAGTCAAGTTGATGGCTCCATTCGGACGAAGAACCACTTTGTAATCGTCCTCCGGAAGGCGTGGCATGGGTCGCCGTCGCACAGTCGGTGGCGGGCGCGCTTGGCGTCTCGGCGTTGGCACCGACTCACTTGTCAGCGTAGTCTCTCCGTTGATCGGGCTTGATACAGTCCCGGTCCGGCGTCTGTATTTTTTCTGCATATCAAGGGCCAGTGTCCATGACCCGTCGTTGAACTCCGATGGATCAAGGTCGTTTCCTTCCACGGCATAGGCCATGGTGAGGCAGAGCGACGCGAGTCCGCGTCTCGCTCCGCCGCGTCGAGTTCGGCCGCCCGGTAGGCCTAGGGGTACGCTTGACTCGTCGACACAGCGTCATCCGGGTGAAAAGGGCTGTTTGCCATGGAAATATCACCTCCCAAGGTCCGTCTTTTTCTGGAAAGGCTACCGGGTGGGTAGACAGAAAGGTCACGGCACAGAAAAAGTGGTCTCTGATCCGGCTTACGGTGGAAAATTCGAAAAAGTGCGGAGCGCATGTGATGTGCGTCCGCACCCCTCGAGAGCTCAACCGGCGTCCTTTGGTCGAGAAAGGACTTGATTCATGTAACCGGAATTAGAAAATGGCATCCTCCTCCGTGAGCGAGCGCCGGAACAGCTCCGTTCAGAAAATTTTAAAAATGCCCTTGTTTGCCGACCACACATAGCAGCATAGTTTCTCTAAACCACCGGACTCTGACGAGAACCGTGTATCGACGCATCGGACACCCTTAGATGTAAGCAAACCCTCACTGGTGCATCCAAGGTTTGTTTTCTCGGGCTCGCTTCCCTGCGCTTTATTTTTTACCGAAGACCGGAGAAGTTAGGCCACTTTCCGTGATGAAGTGCAGTGAAGCCATTCCTCTGCACATTTTCAAAAAAATATTTTTTTTTCATGTACCTTGCGAATAAAGTGCCTTTGAATAATTTTTAATTGTTTCAAGACACGTAGAATCAAATGGACTTATAAAAAAAAAAAATCGGTGTTTTCGCATTGTTTTCGGCCAAAAAAACTCTGCAGGGAAAGGGTTAAAGGGACACTGAAGCACTTTTTAAAAAAAATGACTTTGGAATGTGTAATCATAGTTTGATCCTTGCTGAATACGAAAACCAATGTAAGAGTTCACAGAAGTGAACGCAAATGGCATTTCTTGGCAAAAAAAGAGCGGCTGCAGCTGCAGGGCTTTTTGAACTGCTGAGCGAAGGCGGTGACGTCACCTTCGGTATGCCGCGTCATCGGCGCCATCAGCTCTGTAAAAGCATGGCCTTCGCGATCAGTTCCACCAACGCGCGCAGTCAGAAGTAGTCACGGAGGCCACGGCTCCGCCAAAACCACGGTGGTAGAATAAAACAGGTGGCCCATCGAGCGCCGCGAGCGCGTCGCCGTACTGCTCGAGTTGCTCGCGGCCGCCGCTAGGTACGCGACGAGTTTTGGGGCCGAAAGACGCGCACCGCAAGCTCTCGCTGTGCTGTAAAAACCGGTTTCTCTGGCTAATTTTGTGGCTTTAAACGGTTGTTTGTGCTTTTACTAGCTTGTAGTGGCTGTCTGCCAGCTTCGACCGCAAAAGTGAGAGCGCCAGGCTTTATGAAGCTTAAAATTTTTTAATCGGCGCGGGTAGTCCCGATATGACTGTCACAGGGTGCCGATTGCAAGAGACGCGTTTTTTTTTTTTTTTTTTTTCGAAAGCGTGCAAAATTCTACCGGCGAGTGTATAGAGTAAAAAAAAAAAAACATTTGGTTTTCACGCTATCGTATGTATGTCGGAAAACAGTAGCTGGCGGTCTTTCCGTGGAATTGCATTTCTTCACAACTGCAGTCGCTTTTCGTCTTTCGGCGCGGAGAGAAGGCACAGCTTTTCTTTGCACATTTTGTAGCCAGATTTGCAATTTCGAGCGAAGCATTTTCGTCCCATGGTGGCCGCCGCATCAGCGGCACAGATCGAGCCACCGTGGTTTCAGCCGTGGTTCCAGCTTACAAAGTGAGCGGAAACACCGATGCGGTCGCGCGCGTTCGTTTGACAGAGCGCAACAAACGCGACGCATCAGAGCGGATCTCAAGCCGTGGGATCACCTAATCACGACCACAGTGATCTGGCCGCGTTCATGACTCGAAGGCTGATTGCGACTTTGCGACGCTGGTTGCGTCACATAGGGACGCTCTTGCTCTTCGGACGCTTGCATCCACGGACGCCTCCGCATTTATCGAAGATGACCAAGCAGAAAGGAAGAGACGCGGCTGCAACGCTGGTTGCGTTGCATGCTTTCATTAGTGGCGCGTCCGTTCTTAGCGACGGCAACTCTTCAGTGTTGCTCTAGGCCTCTCTGGTGTAATAAATACACCGCAGATCTCTTTCTCAAAAGTTAAAGATGTAAATTGCAGTTTAAATGCTCATGACGCACACTGGTCACATGCTTTCAAATGCGCCGGAGCGGAGATATCGGCCCAGAATGTACCTTCTGCCACCTTGCGGAAAAGCGGCGGCAACTCGAGCACCTCCGTGACACGCGCGGCGCATTGGCGGAGCGCCACGTCGGGCCACCTGTTATTCTACCACCGTGGCCAAAACTACCGACGATGACGTAGTTGCGGTCACGCCCACACTTTCGGCGCGTTCGCGTGGGCGGAGCAAGACGGACTTTTCTTTCGCGTATTTTAAAGCTCCTGCTGCCACAACAGCGAAAAAAAATACGCCATTGTCGACAATAATGTTGGTCCTTGTTAACAACAAAGTTTTGCCGAATTGTAAAACCACTTCAGTATCCCTTTAAGCAGCAATTCCGTTTACAGATTTTCGTTTACTGAGAACCTACTTTATTAATTGTTTTGCATTACACTCTTGATGTTAGAAGGCATAAAGAAGCAACGGCTAATCATATTTTGGGGATTCAGTTATATCTCTGTTTTGAACATCATTGCTCCTTGGAGAATATGTGTCTACATATGTGTGTTTTAAATGTATTTTTATATGTGTCTGTTTGTAAGCGCACTCAAATGTATAATCAACTCTGCACTCTCGCTATCGCTGTTGAATACTAACCTTTTCTGGCCGTTACTTGCTGAAGTGGTGAACAAAAAGCTTCATTATTCGTTTGTATGTGCTTGCCTTAGCTCTCATTCTGAGTAATGTTGGCTACGTGTTTGGATCTGAAAGCAGAGTTGTGGGGAATGTATTAATAAAGCGAATAATTTGATAATGCTTTAATAATTTCAAATTTTTGAATTAAGCATGAGCTGTATAACCATGCTACAAAAGGAAACAAAGAAAAATTATAGATCTTGACGCTATCTTAGACTATGAACATTTGTGCCCTATTATAATAACTAATACATTGCTTTGACTGGTATGTATTAAAGAGACTCTAAGAACAAACATTAGATCGATTTATACCAGTAGTGCATTTTAAACAATTTTTCTTAATTTAGCAAAATGAGGTTGATTGCTAGACAAGAAAAGAAAATGATGGACAAACCTAAATTTTTTTCTAATTTTGTGCAAAAAGTGCAGTACATCTGTGTCAGTGTTGGATTGCTGAATATAAGCCGTTTTCTCATGTCTTAGTCGTCTTTTCACGGTGAGAGATCTCTAAACTTACAAAGTCTAGCCCTTGGGTCCTTTAACAGTAATGTCTAGTACGTCTTTAGTGACGAAAATACATAACTGGACCAGAGCAGACACCTCCCCTAGCTTTTCAAGCTTAAGCTTGCAGCAACAGTTGCGTTTATTTGGTATTGTAAAAGCATACCTTAGTAATGCAGCTGAACATATTTTTTCTCTTTTAATGTCGATTTAATTGTGTTTCAGTGTCCCTGGTATCAGTAGCGTAGACAGAAATTTTTTTAGGGGAGGGGGGTTCAGCAATACTTTATGTACGTTTGTGCGTGTGTTTGTATGTGTGTGTATATACACATGCAAAATTCAAAAATTTCGGGAGGTTTGAACCCCCCAACCCCCTGGCTAAACCACTGCTTGGTATGTTATACTGAAGCATTGCAGAAGACAATACTTATTGTGTTAATTAACACTCATAATTTCAATGCAGAAAGGAATCCCGCTGAAACTCATCATCATGTCGGCAACACTCAGGGTGGAGGACTTCACGCAAAACACTCACCTTTTCAGAAAGCCACCACCTGTCATTCAGGTAAGCCTGGTTTCTGCTGTGAACTTTTGTACTAAACTTCGTGCAAGCAGAACAAACAGTGGCGGATCCAGAGGGGGGGCGGTAGGGGCGATCGCCCCCCCCAAAGTCTGTGTGACACTCCCCCCCCCCCTTCCCTCCAGTGCCTGCGGCCACCTCCTTTGTCAGGTTGCCCCGGCTACCACTGCCCAAACCGCAGAGGAAGCCGAATGGCTAGAGCGTCAGCTTCCAATGCGGTAGCTACCGGGTTCGATTCTCAGTGCCGCCGGACACCCGCCGGTTTTTCTAATAGGCAAATGAGTTGCCCTGGCCTGCCAGTTTGTGTTCTGGGAACTCGAGACGGTGCCCTCGTCTGTCCTCCAACTTCTTTCACTACCTTTTTCAGCGACGCTGAGCCTCTGTCTGCTACCTTAGTCCCCCACCCCTGAGCAGGAGGATTGAGATGTCCTTCTCGACGAGAGACACTTACTATCCTGTGCTTTTCTCTTCTTCTCTATCCAAGAATTTCATCTCCTCAACCCCCTTGCTTCCTCAGCAAAAGGGGGTGGCAGCTTAAAGGAGCATTGACACAAAAAGCTTGGATCTTGTTTTTTCTACGACTCACTTATTACATATGGAAAGCTCGTTTCCTCGAGTGCGCGACGGTTAATTTTTTGTAGATGGTTTTATAGCGCCCAGTCGCCGTTTCGGTTTCAGAGAGCGCCGAGTGAACACAGAATAGTTATCATGTAAATAGTTATCATGTGTATCGAGAGGGCAGCCACCCTACCTCAGAGAGACAGCGAGAGACACACTACGCGACCCCCCTCCCTCCCTGGCCACCCCACCGGCTACAATGGAATCGAAGAAGCCGGCCCAGCGCGTCGTCATTCCTTATGTGCCGGGCATCCGTGAACAGCTCTCCAGGGTCTTCGGAAAAGCGGGGGTCACGGTAATTCACAAACCGGAATCGACGCTCACCCGCTTGCTACCGAGGCCGAAAGACCGACCATCACCAAGGTGTCGTGTCCTGAGTGTCCAGCCAGCTACATAGGCGAGAGCAAGTGTTTTCCGCCGAGAATACGCCAACACGAGAACGACGTCAGGAATGTGGAAGCGCAGCGCAGCGCTCTTGCAGAGCATTCTGAGAAGCACGACCACAAAATCGACTTTGACGGCGCTCCTGTTCTAGAAACATAAAGGAATCTGCGAAGGAGACTCTTGCTCGAGTCTTGGCACATTCAGCACACACCTGCAAATGTGAACCGCTCGCTAGAAACAATGCCCCCAGTACACGTTCACGGTGTCCGAAACGTGAGGGAAAAGGAAAGCCGGAGCCGTGGTGAAAGAACAAGATGAGGCTATGCTTCCTTTACCAGCGCATGTCACCCCCCGAGAAAGGGACCGAATCAAACCCGAAACGTTGGGCTCTCTTCAAGCTGTGGCTGGAGCCATTTCAACTTCCTAAAACATAGTTGGGGGGTACACTTGCACTCCCGTGCAAGTGTGCCCCCTCTTCCCGTTGAAAAGGTCTGCTAGGAGAGAGCGCTCGCAAGAATCGTGACAGCCAGCACAAACTTGTGGAGCAGGTGGTGGTTGGTTGGTTACACGAAAGCCAAAGGCGAGTTTCGCGTGCAGTGGCGCGACACGCTCTTTAAAATCGATTTTAAATATGTTCTAGACGATATTATCCATTAATATTCCACAGGTGATGCGTATGTGTCCACACAAATCTATCCCACAGTTATCTTGCCTTCAAAATTTTGTGTCAGTACTCCTTTAACAAAGTCTGTTCGCGGCGTAAGGCAAGATGCTGGATTGCACACATCGCCGACATATCTGAACCAGCGAAGGTTATGACAACGAAACGAAGCCTGTAGGTACCTCTGGATTGTTGACGTCGACGAGATGAAACAGTGTTCTTCACGTCAACGTTATTTCTGGCATTCCCAGTGCAGCTTGTCGCTTGGCACGAAGTTGTCCCTCTGAGAACTCAAAGGTAAAAGGTTCTCGAAACGGTGCACCTGCAGGTATTAGGCTGCAGGTGCATATTAGGGTATTACCGTCACTGCCGTATCTTGTTAAAGCATTCTAGCCTCACGCATGGTCTCACCTTTCACTCCTTTCGCTCTTTATTCTTTCGGCGAAAAGCATGGGAGAGCTTCCGCAGCAGCTGCAGGTTTTTCTGACTGCAGTCATGCTGTAGGTTTGACGTTGCACTGCGCTTCTTACAGTGTAGGAGTGAAAGGAAAGTGGGGCTGCATCGCCTTTGTTTACGCCAAGGAGTTCCGCTCTCAAATTTGGCGGGAAACAGCGGTGCGCATTGACAAGCAGGCGCTGCGCCGTGCTCCCAACCGGGTTGCAGAAATTAGGCGCCTTTTCCTCTTCAAACCACTACTACCACCACCACCATTGACAAGGCACAGGCGGCTCGCGACTGTCCCACCGTCCTGCGAGTGTCTAGACGTGCGCGTTGCTATTCGAGTCGTATGAATCTGGAGACTGGTACTGTGGTTGCCACTTGACCCGTCCCGGCGACACAAGGTAAGCGTAGGTCACGCACAAATATATAGCTTGCGTTTAGAACTTTAGATTTGATATCATCACCCCTTGATTCTTTTGTTTCTGAGTTCAAGAAGACTTGAAACGTGCCTATCATTGCTAGCTGCATATTGGAGATACCAGTCACACCAGTATTCAGCCAAGTATATCCTGCAATTTGTCGTTATTAACCTGTTCAGAGCAGCCAAGAAATACGCAAACTGACTATAGTGTAGCTTTCTGCAGCCCTTCTAAAGCAGTTACGAGGAATGTACCAATATCCTATAGAATCAACTATAACATTATGATTGAATTAAGTACTTCTTCCTTCAGTATATTTTTTCTATATGTTAAAAAACTTCAAGGTATGTTTTCCTAGACATGTGAAATAATATGAACATGAATTGTTTTCTTTTGCATGAAATAAACACTGCCCACGATTTTGTGCTCGGAAGTTTCAAAGGCACTGAAGCAATGCCACACTGACTGAAATAATTTTGCTAAATTACAAGCGATATGTTTCACGCTCATATATTCAGCATCTCTTGCTCATGCTCAGCCCGATATAATGTTGATACACACATTGCGATTTATTCTTTCGGTTACAAAGTGCGGAGCTATTTTTTAAGGTATTCCGCAGAAAGTCCTTTGCAAGGCTTACGTAAAAATAGGCTTACGTCTGTGATGCTGCTACCGTTCTGCTTTGCCGTTGCTGTCTTCGTTTTACTTGTGAAAGCGATGCGACGTACGCGTGGAGATGAGCAAGTGGAGCAGCGCTTGCGAAATCTCCTCTGTATATTCATTTATTACTCGGAGAATTGTCTTTACGTGAGTAGGCTTCCCTGTTAGTAATTTAGATGCTCATATACTCTTGTACGGATTCTAGGATGTGGCTGTGAGTCGTGAGCTCTCGTTATATCCGTAGGCCAGCAAATGTTACTTGTTTTTTTTTTTTGTATTCTGCATATTGAAACATGAAGCATCTTAAAACATGAAGCTCGAAATTGCGGCTTGTGACTGTACACCGATAGCATTTGGCAATAACATTTTTTTTTGTCTGTTTGCAACCCCAAGGCTCTCTCTGGAGAATGAAGAGGGCAAGTTCGCAAAAGATCGACAAGTTCTTCTCTCCTGCTCCTAAGAAAGCCTTACACGTTGCAGTCGAAGACACCGAACAGACCACCTCATCAGCAACTGTCCCAACGCTGCGACTGGACGAGAAATATACTAACACTAGTATTCTTCCCCAGCCGGCATCATGTAGCACATCGGTACCTTTGCAAGGCGAATGTTCACACCCTGCTTCTCCATGCGACCAAACTACCGAATTTCAAAGCGAAAGATTGGACGTGACATCCCCGAGCATCTCCGTGGAATTCTCGAGCGACATAGGAAAGTTCGTCGGCGGGCAAGTAGATGAGTACACTAAACGGCGTTTGTTGGAAACGCACTGGTGCCCTCCGGATAACTACAGTTTTCCGTACTCACTTCACCGGAAAAACGGCAAAAATGAGAAGCGATACGTAAATCTGTCGCATTTAAACAAGTTCAAGTGGCTTGTGCTCTCTGATTATAGCAGGGGTCTGTACTGCAAGTACTGCGCTTTGTTCGTAACAGGTGCGATGGGAGGTTACCAGAAAAATGTCCCCCTCCAAAAACTGGTCACCAAGCCACTCACGTCCTTTGCAAAACTGCTGGGAAAGGATGGTGATCTTCCTGTACATGAAGCAAGCAAGTACCATAAGGAAGCAATGCAGGCTGGGAAGGAGTTTCTCGCACGTGTTAAGGCTCCCGAAAAAGATGTAGCCAACCAAATCAGCAGTACAGCGTCTACATCAAGTGAACGACAACCGAAACCGCCTGGCCCCAATTATAAAGTCTATCATCTTTCTAGGGCGCCAAAATATACCATTCCGTGGGCACCGAGACGACGGAAGACTTCTTGAACGGTCAAATGAGGCCTCATTGACTTCGAATGAGGGCAATTTCCGCGAGCTCCTGCGCTTTCGAGTATCAAGTGGGGACACTGAACTCCAGAAGCACCTTGCCAGCACATCATCCCGAGCCACGTACATCAGCAAGACAACCCAAAACGAATTAATCAAGTGCTGTGGAGATGAGGTTCTTGCTACACTCATTCAGTGGGTGCACGAGTCGGGCGTCTACAGCATTATGTTCGACGAAACAACCGATGTATCGCACACATCGCAGCTAAGTCTTGTTCTGCGGTATGTACACGAGAACGTAGTGCGAGAGGACTTTTTCCAATTCGTTGACCCTCGCACTGACAGCCATGCTGTCGATGCCAACGTAATTGAGCCCATCCTGACAGGCAGAGTACTTGGTGAGAGGGTTTTGAAGATGCTGAAGGACCTACAACTCGACTTGGAGAGGTGCGTTGGCATAGCAACAGATGGCTGCAGCGTCATGGTGTCAGAGCTGTGTGGCGCCGTGTCAGAAATTAAGCGGTGTGCCACAAAAGCAGTTCACTCTCCGTGTTTTAATCATGCACTCAACTTGTCACTATCAAAGTCATCGCGTGTTCAAGCCGTCAGGAACGCGGTGGGGATTATGAAAGAGGTAATTTCCTTTTTCACCGCCTCACCGAAACGAAACAGTGTATTGAAGAACACACTTGGCCACCAGCTTAAAGGCCTTTGTGAGACGAGATGGGTGGAGCGACATGACAGTGTCATCCAATTTCGAGACTGCCTTGTCCTCGTGGCGAAAGCTCTTGACGCCGTCGCCAACTGGAAAGAACTTCAAAGCGCTGCAAAAGCAAGGACACTCCGCGTCGCTGTTGGCGATGGTGAGTTCGTGATGGCGATAGTTTGCCTCTCGGACCTATTGGCGCACACGCTTCCATTGAGTCGTCTCTACCAGAAGGAGTGCGTTGATGTGCACACAGCAAAGAATACTTTGACAGACACTGTAGCTGTCCTAAATGCTCAAAGACGAAACAGTGAAGAGGCGTTTACACCTCTCTACCAGCAAGCCGTCGCGCTCGCGGATGAACTTGAAACAGAGCTGCGGCTCCCTCGCATCACGAAGAGACAGTCCTACAGGTCTAACACTCCAGCGCTTGATCCAGAGAGCTTCTACAGGACGTCAGTATATATTCCACTACTGGATAATGTGTTGGCAGACCTCAAATGGAGATTCAATGAAGATACTTTTGGAGTTTGTGAGCTCTTCCTATTTATGCCGTCCCAGCTGCTGAATACCATATCACCGGAAGACGAAACTAAAATAGTGACACAGATCTCCCAGCGGTATGGATCACTCGTAAGGCATGGACCGATAAGTGCGAGTGTCATTGCAGCAGAACTGCGGCTATGGCGGGAAAAGTGGAAGCGTGAACGTGAAGAAGGAGCTGACATCCCTGCGACTGCTATTGAAGCACTCTGCACGTGCGACGTAGACATCTTTCCTTCGATCAAGGCACTTCTACAAATACTGGCCACCCTTCCTGTCAGCATCGCCAGCGCCGAAAGATCATTCTCTACACTACGCCGCTTAAAGACATGGCTGCGATCACAAATGAGTGAAACACGCCTGACCGGCCTCGCCTTGCTACATACGCACAGAGACATCCCTGTTGACTGTGAAAAAGTTATTGATCGCTTCGCCAACAGAAATCGTGGTCCGCGGAGGTTAGAATTTGTGTTGTAGAATTGGATTGGTGTTCACCACATCATACTTTTCGCTAGAAGTGCCCAAATCTACCAACCTGGCGTTGTGGTGATCTCGCTGCACATATTTTTTTGTCATTTTTTCTGCAGTATAGTGCATGACCTGACATTGCATTTGCAGTAAAGCTTCTTTGTCTAAGTATACACTTGCATCTTTTGAAACGTACACACCAGTGGAAGGAAAGCTGCACAAAGAAGAGAAACCACATGGAAAGTGACTGGACGTAAAACTGTTATTTTGAACCACTTTATAAAATAGTTTCATTTGCAACCGGCACATGTGCAGCTCCGAAACCACCTCCCTACACTCACATGTGTGCCTCCCCTGGTCCGGCAGTCAGAAACGCTATTTATTTATCGGTTAAAACTAGTGACGGTTCACTCGCGCATTTCTCGCCTTGTTTCTTTATCAAGAAGGCTTCTAAGCGCTCCCGCTCATGCCTTGTCGCCTTGAAAGGTTTGACCGACTGAAAACGACCTGGAGCGGGTTGAAGGGGAGCAACAATGGTATTACAGTACCGCTGTTCCTTTCTCGCTCGTTGTGCTTTCGCCGCTGCTAATTGCGGTAAAGGCACCCCAACACCACAAAAGCTTTTTCAAAGTTTACTGTGTGGTGTCACGCCTCATTATTGCCTGTCAGCCCATGCATTCTTAACGATGCACCTGTCGTTCGGGAGTCGCACTAGTGTGTCACTGGAACTGGGAGCGGACGAGTGAGAGAGGAGGAGCGCTACCATAATCCCGTACCCTATTTCCTTACCGTGTTTCCGGAACTTGCTAAAAGACTCTAACAGCGCACCGTGTACCTGCCGTGTCGCCTCTGTCGTCTCTTCGGCGCCATACGAATGATTTTTGTCCAAACGTATAATCCGCGTACAAGTGCTGACAACGCGGGGTCAACGAGTCTCCTAATCCCCGAAAGGATCGTGAGAGATGGCGGTCCTCAACCTCTGAAGTCCTGCGCGGTCAACGGGACATTGAATTTTGAAGTGAAGCTGTGTGATCATAATTATGACCCTACCAAGGTTCCATGATTAGTGAAATCCTGGTGACCGCGTGAAGAGAGGGAAAATGGGGTGGACCTCAATGTGCCCATTTAATCCAGTGCTGGTGCACCGGAGAGCACCGTGCCTGTTCCTTGTGATCTGAATAACGTAAATACTTGTATAGTTTTCTTTCTTCCATCAACTTATCCTAAGGAATGCCCGGCCAGACACCAACCCATGTTCGCACCGGCCACGCAACCAGATTTCTAACAGAGGCTTAGCGCAGCAAAATGGGCATATATCTGAAATGTGGTAGCCCGTAATTTGTAGTAATTGTTCCAATTTATTAAGACGAGAAAACTGATTAGGACATATGAGTGGAACCACTTTAAGCACAAATTAATGTATTTAGCTGTGATGGGGCTCTTTTAATAATAGGAACTCCTAAAAACAAAAGTCAGCCCCCCCCCCCCTCTATAGCTTTCTTCAGGCGACCGCCCCCCCTAAAATGAGTGGCTGGATCCGCCCCTGGTCTGCACGTGTTCTGTGTTACGCGAATGACAGCAGGCACCGTGAGCACGGCCGTCGCTGCCACTCTCGTCATGTTCATTGCTACAGACATTAGCGTTACTTACTGGCTAAGTGCAATATTGAAATACCAGTAGAGCTGATTTCACAAACCTTTTTGCCTGACTATATACCAGAAGAGTCTGTAAATGTTTTCGTAGGTATTTGGAAACAAATAGGTCATTGCATAATTTCGTTGGAGGCTCGCGAGGGAATCCCTTAGTGCTGTCCCTCCTCTGACAGCCTTCGCCTTGCCGAGTTACAGGTTTTATTGCAATTCGGATTACTGCTTATGTGAAGTGACCAAAGAAAGGCAAGAATACCACGAAAGGCCGCTGTACATTGTCGTTATTCATATCAATATAAAGCAATGTGTAGCCACCGTAATTGTAGGGCACGTTTGTAGAATTTCAGTCTCGCAAGCTCGTGATACAGAAAGTTATTGATGTGTCACTCGATGAAATTTGATCGCGATATAGTGTGACCAGGATCAAATCTTTCGATGACCGACTCACTCGTGCAAATTGCGGAAAGGAGCCAGTCGCGCTCGATAGGAACTACGTTGCGACCGGCCGCAACCATCCGAGATCGAGAATGGCCTTAACATGTACGATTCTGTCCTCAGCTCACACGACATAATTTTTGAATTATGTCGTGTGAACCCCCCCAACCCCCCCCCCACCCTTGGCTACGCCCCTGTCGCCGAGATAACAGTGGTTAATACTGGCGTAGCCGGGGGGGGGGGGTGGTTCGGACCCCTGAAATTTTTGTTTTACTTGCGTGTACATAGACGCGCAAACATACATAAAGTATGATTGAACCCCTCCTCCCGAAAAAAAAAAAATTGCCTATGCTCCTGGTGGTTAAAGCTGTTCGGCTACTGACCCGAACGACGTAGGTTCGATTATGGTCGCGGTCTTCGCACTTCGATACAGGCGAGGTGCTAGGTGCCCGTGTACTGTGCTATACCGGTGCCCGTTAAGCAACCCCAGGTTGTCGAATTAAATTACCCGGACCCTCCACTACGTCTCTCATATAACCTGAATAGATTTGGGACGTTAAACCCCATAAACCAATGAATAAACATTTCCCGCAATTATTACATGTACCTTGACTGTAATCAGCGGCGTAGCCAGGGGTGCGTTCGGTATTTCTATGCCCACTTTCCTTCCGGAAATTAAACTTCTCGTCAAGCCCCTGCTGTCAATAAATCAGCTTTCCCGAACTCGGTGCTTCGGAATTAGCTGAATACTATTATAAAAAAAAAATCAGTTAATCAAAGTGATAAGTGGTGCATTTATAGAGTACAACAGGTCATGTCAAAAATACGCCTACATCGCGTGTTTAATTAATATGTTTGCGGGTTACTTCAGTATTTACAATTACACACCAACCTCTGAAGATTTTCAGGAACATTGAGGCATTTCGATCCTGGCTTTCATGAATATCTCATTAAATATTCTTTAGAAAACCAGCGAAAAAAGACGCACACACGAAGGAAGGAATCACAACACCACGCTAGACTTAAGTGGCATATACGTGAAAACCACAAGGGCCTGAAACAACCAAAACAGCCAACACATGCACCATGCTCTCAGCAAAGTACAGAGAAAAAAAAAAGATAAAACACCATATTTGCCCTAACTTAATGTTTGCATCTGTTCTCGCGGGTTTTCTGAAGTTTAGTATGAAGAACTGACCCAGCAAGCAGCACTTCTACAGCACATTCGTTCATTAATTTGTGTTTTGTCTGGCAGCCTTTTATCCCGGCTGATCATACTGAGCCCAAAAGTTCCGCGGTCATTTGTTTGTCCTATTGCCGCTGTACAGCCCGGCACAAAACATGTCGGCATTGAGGACGCGTAACACGTCTAACATCTTTTTCTGCGTATTACAAAATCCGGAATCTCTGTTCGTCAATACAACGCAGTGACGCATCTGATCTGGCGCGCCGATACGGTAGCAGCCAAAGCAGGGGCCGTACTGGCGCACCTCGCTGAAGCCTGACGCGACTACAGCGCCACTCGCCGCCTCCGTTCTCGGCGGAGCCGCGCAACAGAGCCGAGTTTTCAAACTGAAGTAGTTCTAGAAACGTTGCTTCAAAGCTCGTCATTAGTCACACAGAATTCCCATTGTAGCCGTTTCCTCTGTTCAGAAAACCAAACAGATCGGCGAGCAGGAAGGCGACTGCCACCTTCCACAGTAGTCGCTCTGTGCGCTGTTCTAATAAAAGGCGCTTCGTTTGTTTATACTTTTATTCGCGCAATACAAAAAACATGGCATCTGGATCAGCTTTGCTTTACTGGTTATCGTGATCAGCGCAGAGGTGCAAACGTCTCCCACGCAACTTTCACGTACGGAATCAAGAAGCGTAATTCGCTTTTATAGGCGCTTTACAATGCGCCCGCACGAATAGCTACACAGTGGAGAATGAGCCCCATCTAATTAGCTTAAAACCCACCGGGCCTTATCTTCGAAATTAGGTGCGGCTGTGGTGCCTGCGAACAAGGTTATTACGTTGTAGCCGAGCTATACATAGCAATCGACTCGCAGAATCGCGGAAGCTATCCAGTTTTTTTTTCTTTGCCTTAGTGAACCGGCAAGAGGTCTGTTTGTGCATGCCAAGGAGGCACAGCGATGGATGATAATGGGATACAGCAGCACGGCCACACCGTGATATTGCAGCCGAACGCAGCTGAGGGAGGCCTTTCGCAAGGGGTTAGAAGCGCTTTCTAGGAACCAAGCCTTTTCTTTTTTTCTGCGGCTGCCTCGTGAAATATGCAGCACATAGTAAAGCAGCGAAATCGTCCACGCTGGCCTCTGCTCTCATCTATTACTTATTAATACGTTTTAAGCAATGGCGTGCCGCGACAAGTACAAATGAATAGAAACAAGAGCAGGTGCCGATCTACTTCAACGACGCGCGTAGAAGAAATCGAGACTCATCCTGTATATATATATAGTCCGAAGTTCCGGAACGTCTATTTCCATCACAGGCAGCGAGCACATTCAAGCACGTGTGCACGACGCGTTCGTGTGGTTCCAGCTAAATGCGTACTAATCCTAGACGCACCCCTATACACTTCAGGCGCTCGCGGGGCCACGTAATCGCGGTGGGGCTCACCTCGTTTCTTCGCGGTTCCCTCCGGGCTGCGTATTTGCGGCCTGCAGCCATCCATCAGCTTCGAGCCACTAGGCTTTGGGAGCACCGAGAGGGAGCGTTCGTAGTTCCCGCAATCCTTCCTGCCACGGGCGTATTCCTCACGGTAGGCCCGCATTCATATTGACCCTAACGTATGCGGGGCCTCGCATTTCTCGAAAGGCCTACGCCGAAGGAATTCCTTCCGTCATAGAGCTCCAGAGCTGAGCCACCGAGTTTATTTACCCAACGCACCGGCTCACAATATTCGTCGAATCCTTTCGCATTGTCGGGTGTCAGCGTGCAGTTGAGTGGCGTCGCCATTCTATGGGGCTTTAGCGAGCCCCCTACGTCCTGGCCAGCCCGCTTTTCAATCCACAGGACCCGTTTTGTGTGCGGTGTTTTGGGGTGTCTTTCGTTGGTGCTGCCATTTTGAAAGGAAGCATATGGTGTGCATACGCTCCTGTCTGTCCTCAGCCCACGTAAGCGGAGTGCTAGACAAAGAAGTCTGTTGACCAGAAAGCTGGCTTCTACAAAGTGAACTTTTGTACCCTCTGAGAGGACGCACCAGCCAGACGCACTCTTTTGACATGCATTATTCGCCTTCTCTTTGTTGCCAATCGCTGTGTGGTTGCCAGATTGGAAATGATGGATTGCCTGCTACTACAGACTGACCAAGAGTAGCGTACACTGAGTATAATAAATGCCTGAGAAACATTAATATCTCTCTCGTCTCGATCACCCCTCCTATCCCGCTTTATCATTTGCTTTTTTTCTTTCACATGAAGAAAGCGACCTCCCCAATGCGATCGCAAGCTTTCGGCGCTTTCCTGGTCAACGCTGAAATAGCGAAGAAAACGACCAAACTTCTTAGTGTACTGACGGCCGCGCAGGTATACTATGTATACTATGTAACTACCGAGACGGTTGCGGTGACTTCGTATGCGAGCTGTTTTCCGGAAGTTTTCATTGGGGAATATGGCGTGAGCGTCCGCTCGAAAATTGTCACAACTCCCACCACCGCTATTGTTTATTATATCAGGACATCCCCATAGTATGTGCTCTGCTCCTCCGCGCGCACTGGGAGTCTGCGTTGCTCAGCTCGGACCTGGAGCAACAACTCTGGGCCGTCCAGCGAGCCGAGGAAGCCGCCAAGGGCCAGCAACCCTTGGCCGAAGCCTAGGCGGGATCCAGGCCCATCCCACCAATTCGCAGGGCAATCAATAAAGTTAATTGATCTGATCTGATCCCACCACCGCCGACGCGCGCACGCACGCACTTTTCTGTTTGCAAGAACATCGTGTCGTAGTAAGTTAACTTCTTGGGCAGTTATAAAGACATTGAGCTAAGAATACCTATGCTCTCAAAACATGGTATCTGACTAAAATACGGCGGTTTGTTCAAAGAAACAACACATCAATCTAATCTGCAATTGTTACTTATGTCTGCTTTTACAAAATTCGCGGTTTAGGTATGTTGTTTTTTTTTTGCAAAAACTGAGCTTCTGTATCCTTCTTAAGATCGGTATGTCAATGTTTGTGGCCTTAGCCCAGTTCATGGTATTGAGAATTCCGTCCCAGCTAACTGCGAAAATGGTTTATTCTTCATCAGAAAAATTAACGCCTGGAATTAAGTAGTGACTAATAAATGAATGAGTAAGATTTAAGAATATCTAAAGTTTTACGCGTCCAAATCACGATATGATAGTGAGGTAAGCCGTAGTGGGGGATTTGACATTTGACCACTTGGAGTTCAACGCAACGCAGCGCTCTTGCAGAGCACTGTGAAAAGCACGACCATAAGATCGACTTCGACGGCGCTTCTGTTCTGGAAACAGAAAGGAATCTGGGAAGGAGGCTCTTGCTCGAGTCGTGGCACATTCAAAACACGCCGGCAAATGTGAACCGGTCCCTGGGAACAATGCCCTCGGTTTACGTTCACGGCCTCCAAAAACGTGAGGGAAAGGGATATCCGGAGCCGCGGTGGAGCAAGTCGGGGAGAAGCTTCCGTGACCAAACCAGTCACCCCTGAGGAAGGGACCGAGTCGGTCCCGAAACGAAATGTTTACATTTAAGTCATTACGCATTGACTTCGGTCAGGAAGCGGCACTCCTCGCAAAGCGGTACGTGAGCGTAGCAAGAGGCATCACGACCTACCAGACTCATCTCGACTTCACGAAGACCTGCCGGGAGATGAACGTAGTGCCACGAAGCCTTCAGCTTAAACGCTTGCTGCACACGGCGGAGGGCCACAAGATCATCGCAAAAGCCGAACAGCGCCTGCTAAACGCCCGAATCCATGAATGCCACAGCGTGATCAAGAAGAAGGAATTAGACCTGTTTTTCCTCCGACGGCAGCTTCAACATCGACTGCCCGACGTCTTTCCGTCTTTGGAGGAGTTCGCTCGAAATGTGGCTGCAACAACAGCTCGGAAGCAGCAAGCGGCCCACAAAAGCAAGCTCACGACACTTCAAGGAGAAAAACCCCACCGCGGACATGACAACGATAATTTCGTCGTCAACCTGTCCTCCAGACAACTCTCCCCTACCGAGCATATCGTGCTGGCCAAGGGACACAACTTCAACGTGAACACGGCGCATCCGTCACTACCAAGGATCATTGCGGCTACGGAGGAAGGCATAAGACGACTCGACAACGGCATTCGAGAAAATGTCCGTCTCAAGGCCATCGGTGTACTATCAAAAATAGGATAGCGCCGTGAGCACAACATGTCGAGGGAGGAGAATAATGCGATCCGTTCACTCCGGAATGATGAGAACATTGTCATCCTCCCAGCCGACAAGGGCAACGCAATGGTCGTGCTCGATAGGGAGGCGTACAGCGACAAAGTGCGTGATCTCCTTCACAGCCCGGCCTATGAAACGCTGGCGAAAGACCCCACACCAAGAATCCAAAGGGAACTGAACAAGCTCCTGGCGGATATCTTCAAGAGGCACCCGGAGGCAAGAACCACCTACCTCCAGCTTATCTGCCAGAACGGTTCTGCACCATGCAGATTTTACGGGCTTCCCAAGATCCACAAGCCCACTGTCCCGCTCCGTCCTATCGTGGATTTTACATCTTCTCCACTCCGTGCGCTGTCCAAGTATCTCCACCGGACTCTGGCGCCGCTCGTGGGAAAAACACCAACCCATATACGCAACGCCAGCCACTTCGTGGAGCGCATGAAAGATGTGACAGTGAGCAATGATGAGTGCATCGTTTCGTTCGACGTCGTGTCCCTCTTCACCAGTGTGCCCATAGCGCTAGCAGTGTCCTGCGCACGAGCAGCTTTGGAGGAAGATAAACTCTTGAGCGAAAGAAGCTGCCTAAGCATCGACGAACTGTGTCGTCTACTGGAGTATTGCCTCAAGGGGACATATTTCAGCGTCGACGGGATCTTCTACAGACAAGCCAGCGGGATCGCGATGGGGGCGGCGATCTCCGTTACAGCTGCGAACCTCACAATGGAGCACATTGAACAAACGGCACTAGGCTCCTTTATTGACAAGCCGAAAGTGTTTGTGAGGTACGTGGATGACTGCTTCTGCGTCATAAAGAAGTCAGCCGTAAACAGCTTCCTCCAACATCTGAATTCCGTCGACCAGGCGATACAGTTCACGGTGGAGCGAGAGCGAGACGGGACGCTTCCGTTTCTCGATGTGGCAGTCGGGCGGCAGGGCGAGCGCATGGCCTTCTCGGTGTACAGGAAGCCAACGCACACTGGCAGGTATTTGCATTTCACGTCCTGTCATCCGACTGCCCACAAAGCTTCGGTAGTTTCGGCGCTCCTTTCACGTGCAAGAACAATCTGCACATCGGAGGGGGAGAGAAAGAGAGAAGAGGAGAGGGTCGTCGCCGAGCTGCTAGAGAACGGATACACCAAAGCTTTCATTCGCCGAGTGTCGCGCCGTGTGCCGAAAGACACGCTACGCGACCCCCCTCCCCCCTCCCCGGTCACCCCACCGGCCACAACGGAATCCAAGAAGCCAGCCCAGCGCGTTGTCATACCATATGTGCCGGGCATCAGCGAAGAGCTCGCCAGGATTCTCAGAAAAGAGGGGGTCACGGTGATACACAAGCCAGCGTCGACGCTCACCCGCCTGCTACCGCGGCCGAAGGATCGACCCCCGAGGGAACAACACCAGGGCGTGGTTTACAGGGTGCCGTGTTCACAATGCCCGGCTAGCTACATAGGCGAGAGCAAGTGCTTCCCAGAAAGATTACGCCAACATAATAACGACGTCAGGAAGATGGAAATGCAACGCAGCGCTCTTGCAGAGCACTCTGAAAAGCACGACCTTAAGATCGACTTCGACGGCGCTTCTGTTCTGGAAACAGAAAGGAATCTGGGAAGGAGGCTCTTGCTCGAGTCGTGGCACATTCAAAACACGCCGGCAAATGTGAACCGGCCCCTGGCAACAATGCCCTCGGGGGGGGGGGGGTGATTCTTAAAAGGAAGAAGGAAATGAAAATGGAAATTGGGTGTGGAGTTAACGATAACTGTCTCTCAAGTGAGGACACCTCAACCGATACACTCACGTGGGATTGGGGATTAAAGGAACAGTGAGAGTGAAAAGAGTATGGTAAAGGAAAAAAGAAAGGTATGAGTGGAAAAAACAGTGAGGGGGGGGGCGGAGAACGGGCGTCCGAGTCACCGTGGTGAGCGGCTAGAAAATTCGTTCGACTAGGCCGGCATCCTCGAGAAAAGCGAGTAGGGCCGCAAGGGCTGATCGGCGACGGTGCACGTGGCCGGTGGGATGGAGCAAGTCCTGTAGGGTCGCACACGGCAGTCCGACGAGGCGGTACTTCATGGCGAGCCGCTTCCGCGCAGTGTTGAGAGAAGGACAGTCAAACAATAGGTGGCACAGGGTTTCGATCGCGCCGCAATCGGTGCAGTTCGGTGCAGCGGCGCCGCGAAGACGATGCCTGCGTTCCGCGGGCCACACAGAACCGGTCCTCAGGGCAAGAAGAAGCGCGCGTTCGCGGCGAGTGAAACCACTGGCTGGGATGGGAGGAGGGGGGTGTCCGGAGGCGACCCGTGCGTCAGGATGCTCGCGCACCAGCTCCTGGCGAAGGTTGTTGCGTGCCGAGTCGAACGAGCTGGCGTAATCCGTCAGCGAAGTCTCGGCGGAGTGTGCTCGTTTTGCGAGTTCGTCTGCAGCCTCGTTGCCCGCGATGCCGACGTGTGAAGGGAGCCACTGAAGGACCACATCACAGCCTCGTTCCTGGAGGGCCAGCAGGCTGAGAGCGGCACGCTGAGCAAGAAGGGGGCCTCGTTCCTCCCTCGCGAGCTGGCGGAGGGCAGGTTTCGAGTCGCAGAAGATTGCTGCGCTCGTGACGGTCGGCGAATTGCGCAGGAGGTCTGCAGCCAGCTGGAGCCCGACTAGCTCAGCTGTTGTTGAGGATGCACAGTATCGCAAGCGGGACTGTCGTTCCGAGCTGAGCTGAGGGGCTATGCAGGCGGCCGCGGCTGAGCGATCCTGCAGGACGGACCCATCGGTGAACACCTGCGTCCTCCCGGCCAGGTCCTCATACATCCGCGCCGCGGCCTCCTGAGCAATGGCACTGATGGGGGTGTGGCGTTTGGATCGAATGCCCGGCAGGTGCAAGTTCACTCGAAGGGGCACTCGACGGTGAGGGGGTGGCCAGCGCGAAAGGCGTGCGGGGTCGTCAGCCACAACACCGTCGTACACGTCGATAAGTTGGCCGACACGTGAGTTTGGCACAGCACGTAACCGCGAGAGGAGGGGACCTGCATCAGGCGCTCGGTGGAGACGCTGTAAATGTCACAATACGCGCAAGTCCGCCGTGAGCGACGCAGGCCACGCACGAGCCTCCGCGAGGGTCTCGGCCACACGAGAGCCACGAGGCATTCCGTGACACATGCGGATGACTCGGCGGTGGTCCTGGTCGATCAGTCGCCACTGTGGCGCCTGGAGTTTGCAGATCGGCAGTGCGTAGTGGATGGCAGACAGAGCCATCGCCTCGTAGATGGTGCAGGCGAAGGCAGCAGGGCAGCCGTTGCCGCCTGCGAGTAGTTGGCGCACGGCCGATTCCACGCGACGCGTCGTCTGTCGTACACGTCACACCGCCGGGAACCATCGGAGGCGATTGTCTATCGTCAGGCCGAGGTAGCGGACGTTGCTACTCCAAACTATTGGTGCACCATCCAGCTGAAGGCACGGAGACGTCGTCGGGCTTCAGCACGAGGATGGACGACGAGGGCCTCAGTTTTCGGTGCCGAGATCGCGAGTCCGATGTTTCTCACGAAGGCGGCCACACATTGGAGGGCCTCCTGCATGCAAGCGCGCACCACCGAGCACTTTCGGGTCGGACCACGCACATACAATGCGACGTCATCAGCGTACACCACTGCGCGAACAGGGAACACAGCCGTTTCTGGTAGGCACTTGACGAGCGGCGCGAGTACCAGATTAAACAAAAACGGGCTGAGGACGCTGCCCTGTGGGACGCCACAGCTGACAGATCGCGGCGCACTTGTCGCCCCGCCCACGCGCACAGTAAACGTTCGGTCAGTGAGGAAGGCCTGAACGTAGTTCAAGAGTTTGCCCGCAACACCTGCCCGCACAGCACTGAGGATAGACGAGTGGGGGAGCGAGTCGAACGCCGACTTTATGTCAAGGAGGAGTAGGATGGCCATTTCTCCATCGTGAAGGGCCTGCTCGAGGGTGCTCACGACTGCAGCAATGCAGTCGATGGTCGCGCGATGTGGCCGGAATCCACACTGCTCTGGTGGGAAAGTGTTGCGCACCTCCGCGATCCACTGTAGCCGGTAAAGAGCCATCTCCTCCATAGTTTTGTCCGCCACAGAAGTGAGAGAGATGGGCCTGTATGACGTCACCGATCTCGGCGGTTTGCCTTGTTTGAGGACAGGGATCACAGTCGCGGAACGCCATTCTTCCGGGAGGACAGCGCTGGAGAAAACTCTGTTGAATGCTTCCAACAAGAGTGGGCGCTGGGAGGCATCCAGGTTTCTCAACAGCTGATGAGTGATTTTGTCCGCTCCAGGGGCGCTGCGCTTGCGCTTTCTGAGGAGAACCCGTTCCAGTTCGTAGAGGGAGAAGTCTTCCTTGCAGAGAGAGCGAATGTCAGCTGAGGTGATGGGATCCACGGGAGGGAGCGGGGGTGCGGCGTTTGTCGTGACATCGCCAGCGCTCCCCGCTCTAGGAGGGGAAGGAGGTGCGAAAGAGGCGGCAAGCAGTTCAGCAAGCTCCCTTTCAGTGATACCCTGCGCAACGGCTATGGCGAGCACTGGGTAGCGAGACACTTTCGGGTTTATCAGGACGCGCATGATGTGCCAGCCGCGGCGACGTCCTCGTGGATCACTCAGAGAGGAACAGACGCCCGTCCAGCTGCGGTCGCGTAGCCGCTGGGCGTGCCGCCGGCACACAGCGTCGAGTCGGTTGTACTCTGTCCATGCGCCGGG
The DNA here is from genome assembly GCF_013339695.2 of Rhipicephalus sanguineus. Lineage (NCBI taxonomy): Eukaryota > Metazoa > Arthropoda > Arachnida > Ixodida > Ixodidae > Rhipicephalus > Rhipicephalus sanguineus. Next base: position 11,709 of record NW_023615897.1, on the reverse strand, counting down.
GACCGAGGAGCGCAGCGCCCGCCGCTGTGCTCGTTGGCGCACTGCGCGGAGGTTGAGCAGCTTGATGTCAGGGCAGGGCGTGCCGGCGGGAACAACACAGCGCGTTGTGGCACGCTCAGCACAGTCCGCGATGCGCGAAAAGAAATCATCACTGCTCTGCACGCTCGCGCACAGGTCACGGAAAAGTGGCCACCGTACAACACTGTATTCACGAACAGCACCACGGCTGGGGTGGCACGGGAGGAGTGTGATCGGGTAGTGATCAGAACCAGCAGTGTCAGCGTGGCGTTTCCACTCGTAGGAGCAGCGTTCTGACACCAGCGCCAGGTCAATCACTGTCGAGGCCGCACTGCGACGGATGAAGTACGAGGAGTTTAGTACGAGGAGTCCCACCGAACTGATCGCGTCGCATAGGTCCCTACCACGCGCATCCGTGGTACGGCAACCCCAGCTGACGTGGTGCGCGTTGAAGTCTCCACACAGTACGTGGTCACGCGCGAGCACGGCGACAAGGCGCGGCACAAACGCGCAGGTGGCCGCGGCGACTGGGCGCACATAAACACTCGCGACAGAAGTGTCCACGCCGTCCACACGGACAGTGGCAGCAACGCACTCACTCGTCGCACAGCATAAATGTTCTGTGGGGACAAGCGCATGAGCGAGTGTGTCACGAATGTACAAACCGGCGCGCGGCTTCCCGGGCTGGTGGGCGGTGTCACAGCACGGCGCATTATTGCACTCAGCCAGCGCACACTGCGTGGAACTGCTGTAGCCGATGTAGCCGGGCAGCGAAACATCCTCCACGCGAACATACGTCTCCTGCAAAGCAAGGACGTCGTAGTCGCGCAGGGGAAGGATCGCTGCGAGCTCTGCTTGTCGGCGACGCAGTGAACGGCAGTTCCACTGCAGTATGCGTGGCCTAGACGCGTGTCGATCACTCGCCATCATTTGTCAACGCAAGGTGGGTGGCCAGCGCTGCAGCACAGAGCGGGCGAACGGGGCAGCCGAGAGGGAGAAAATCCATAGCGGCTGTCAGCGCTGCCGAGAGCACAGCGATCACAGAGTTTCTCTTGTCTGTGGCGGTTTGTGAGTTCTTTGCAGACGGAAGACCAGCGGCCGCCGCGTACGAAAAGTTCTCGCAAACCAGGGGGTGGGCACGGGACATGGTGGTAGAGCCGGGTGTTGCTGGGTCTCCTGTATTCTGTCCACGCGCGATAGCGAGCGCCTCACGGCGCGAGATTGGGAGCGACGATTCGGCGCGCACTTCCAACAAGCGCCGCTCCTCCTGCCAACGAGGGCAGCGGGGCTCGGTAGCAGGGTGAGCTGCGCCACAATAGAAGCACCTCGCCTTCTTCGCGGTGCACTCACCGAGGGAGTGCGGTCCGCCACAACGCACACACCGCCGCTCATACGTGCACGTTACGTCCGTGTGCCGATAGCGTCCGCAGAGCTCACACTGGGTTGGTCGTGGACGGCGAGCACGCACGGGCCGGCGCTGTTTGAAAAGTTCCACATCAGGGGGAGCCTTGTTGCCGGCGAAGAGAGCACTGAAGGACAGGCAACCGTGACGTGATGTTGGCGCGGATCGAATCCTCGTCTAGCGCGGGGTCGACGTTATAGATGACGCCGCTGCAGGTGTTCGTCGACGCCTACTTCGCGCGCACAGCAATGCCGCAGATGTCAGGCACAGCGAGCAGGGGGTCGAGTGGAGTTCCGGCGGTGACGTCGACCGCGACGACGTTGCGACCGAAATTTACGCGGACGCGACTGACGCCCTCCAGAGGAGCCAAACAGGAGGAGATGGCTTCCTGTGTGGCTCTTCGGAAAGTTTCTCTCCTCACAGCCGGTCTGTAAAGTACCGTCTCCAGCTGGGTGCCGGGGCTTGTGTGCCGTGGGGGCCGGGGGCGTGGGTCGCTGGCAGCGGGCTTCTCAGCACGCTGAGACCGACGCCCGGTGTTGATGGGAACACTTGGTGCGCAAAGCTCTGTAGCGCTCGGGGCCCCAGTGGGGGAGAGGGCGGGAAACTCTTCAGCCGTCAGCTGTCCCAGCACGCGGCTGGCGCGAGGGAGTGGGGAGGAGGGCACGCCATTCAGGGGGGGATCGGACGAAACGCTCGGCCATGTCGTCCTCGAGTGTTGCGAGATTCGTCCGCCGGCCGGCACAGCGGCGCTGCCCATCGCGCTTGGCTTCGGTGTAGAGGGCGGAGAGCTGCGGAAGGTGGTTGAGTACTGGTGGCGGCGCGGAGCACTACGTGTTTAGTGGCAGCTTGTTAGCCAGTTTAGTGACCCCTTTTTGTGTGTGTGTGTGTTTTTTCTCCTTGGTCACGCCGGTTTTGGACACCAAACTACGGCGACCCGTTAAAAAGGGCGAGACCACCAACATCATCATCATCATCATCATCAGGGGCTCCTTTCCCTCAAGAATGGGCAATGGCTCGCCTGACCTTGCTGTGCACGTGTGAGCGGGAGCTGGGTTCCCTGGAGTCAGCTGTGCTTCCTCCGTGACGTCAGCAAAGGGGGAAAGGGGCCTGGTGGGCGCTCGTGTGGCTTCATTCAACGAAGCTGATGAGGCAGTGATTTCTTCGCTCCCCCCTGCGATGGGAGGGGGAGGGTTCTTGTTTGACAAGGGGCATTGTCCCTCCTGGTTCCCCTCTGGAATGCCAATGCGGTCGTTACCCTCCTGATCCACCGTGACTTGCTCGCTGGAATCTGCCTCGGCGTTAAAATTTCCGACTTGGGAGGGAGGACGAGCCAAGATAGCAGCAGCGTCTTTCTCGACTGTGGAGGGAATGGCGCCCGTGGAGTTGAAGGGGCCGGGGCTGGATGGCAGTTCGGGCGCCTGGTTTGTGGAACCTGGCACAACAGTGGCGGGTCGTTTGTACCTGCTTGGCTGAGCAAGACTCTTGCGAACCTTGCGAGGACGGCGGCGAGGTGACAGCGATTTTTTGGCGTCATCTTGCCGGAGGAGGTTGTTTGCCTCCCGAAGAAGAAGTTCAAACGCTCGAGAGCGCCTAGAGCTACAGCTCATGGTGATTTCCGACAGGGAGCTTGGCGGAAAGTTGTCGTCCATCACAAGGAGTGTCGAGGGACAGGGAGGGAATCGGCTGGTGGTGCGTAATAAAAAAACATGATATAAAAAAAAGGCCGATCAAAAAAAAAAAGTTAGGCGGACCTACATCGCCCTACTTAATCCCCAATGAGGGCTGGACCCGGGAGAGCAGAATAGATAAGTAAATAAAATGATAGAGGAGGGGGTAAGGAGATCATAACTGCGGATGAAAAATTAAACAAAAAAAATAGGGGCCGCTTAAGCTTCGTCTTTAAGAGTTGAACGCGATAGCTATATACTGCCCCTAGTGCGCACTTCGACCACTACGAGTTTTAACAGAATGCGCGCGCTAAGGTGTGTAATTTATGTAATGGGCAGCATGCTTTAAACCAGATACTTTTTCGAAGTTGTGATGCACCCACTACGTGGCCTTAAGGGAATACGCGCAGTAATGTGTGTGCCTTTTGTAATGGGTGGCTGTCTTTAAACCACCAAGTCGTTAGGATATTGACATGGTGTGACACCCGATGGCAATGTACGCTTGTACCACGCAATATTACTGCGATATTACATCTCGTACTGTGATACCTGTATGCAGGACGCGTATTTTTGGGAAGCATGAAAGTTACTTTCAGTGCAGCTCCAAGCAGAGGCGTGGTTGTGAAATAATCACAGTTAATTAGTTTGGACATATCTTCAAATAACTGAACCCGTTTTGAAATCTCATTGAATGCATACAAGTTGATAATACGCCACGGCACTCCATGCAACACAAAATCGCAGCATATGTACCTGCCTTCACTGTCAACGTGAGTAGTAACTGCTGTACAGGGTAGACTCTTTCTCAGAAACAACCAGCAGCCCGCAGACAGACCCTTTGCGTGTGAAACGCAAACGTTATAGTCGGACAGGAAGGGCCGTAGGGCCTTCTCAGTGTCTTCGTCACTCTCGATCTTTGTCTCCTGGATGGCGACAAAATCGAGTCGTTTCCTTGTAAAAAGCCTGCGGAGCTGAGCCTGTTTCTGGAAAGACCTAAGGCCACGAACATTCAATGTTTACTAATGGGCGACTTTAACTGTGTATGCAATCCTAGTGATCGCAACAATCCTAATAGTCACCGAGACAGGAGTGGTGAAGTTTTAAGTGGTATTATAGATAATGCAGGGCTCATTGACATCGGTACTTTCGGTCAAATAACTGCGTATACTCGACTTCAGGGAAGCTCTTCTGCTCGCCTTGATCGAATTTACGTATCTTCATCACTCCTACCCCGGGAACTTTCGTGCAGCACTGAGCCAGTTTCATTTTCGGATCACTGTATTGTTATCGCAAAAATTGGTGCAAGCCGCCGAAATCACTTCCGACCACAGTGGGCACTTTGGAAGATGAACTCGGACCTCCTAAACGATCAGGAATTCGTTAACAGAGTTAAAGAGGCAGTGAGAAATTCTTTTCTAAAGGATTACATGTATTCGCTGCTTGGGAGCTTTTTAAGCAGGAGGTTCGTGCACTAGCTATAGAATGTGGATCTGTCAAATCGTACTATCGAAAGAACGAGGAAAAGAGATTATTTGAAAGTCTATGTAACCTTTACGAGATTGAATGCGAAAAACCAGGCGCATACATTAATGAAATAGAAAGCATTAAATGCCAGCTACAAAATTATGATGCTGCTCGCTACAGAGGTGCACGTATTCGATCTCGGAACAGCAGGACTTTGAATTCTGAGCTACCGACACGTCAAGCTTTACTTGATGAGCGGCGCCACGCAATGTCCAAGTTTATTCCAGATCTGATTTCTAACGGTGCTGTTCTAACAGATACAGCAGACATTATCTTGCAATTCGAAAGGTACTACAAGGTGTTGTTTAGTGCTCTTCCTGATGACCATGGTGGCGAAAACAAAACAAATTTTGTTTCTCTGTTAAGCCCATTGAGCGAAGATGATTGCGCAATCATTAGTAGTCCCATCACGTTAGAGGAAATTAAGCAGGCCATTGAGCAACTACCTTTGTCAAAAACACCTGGCCCTGATGGGATTCCTGCTGAATTTTACAAATCATTCAAAACAACTCTCAGTACTATTCTGCTGGATATATTTAGACAAAGTTACGTCATGAAGACTCTCCCGCAGTCTTTTTGCAAAAGCCATACTGTTCTCATTCCAAAAAGTTCTGAAAAGGAAAAACTTCGTTCTGTTGAAGGCTACAGGCCAATAGCGTTGACAAATGTTGACTACAAAATTTTTGCTAAGATATTATCAAATCGGTTACAGTTTGTGATGTCAATACTTATTGGTTCTCATCAGACATGTGGAATTAGGGGTCGCTCCATACAAACAAATATTCACATCGCTCGAACACTTCTTCAGTATTGCTACAGTTGTCAAGGACAGCTTGCTATGCTACAGGTAGACCTTGCCAAAGCTTTTGACCGTGTTAGTCATTCCTTTCTGTTTTCCCTTCTGCAACATGCAAATGTTGGCTCTGTTCTGCTGGAAGGCGTTAAACTTTGTTACAATGACTGTTCAACGCGACTAATTATTAATGGCCATCTGTCAAAACCGGTATCTATTTGCTCTTCTGTAAAGCAAGGCTGCCCAATGTCCCCACTGCTGTTCGCACTTTATCTTGAACCGCTATGCCTGAGCATAATACGATCGAATAGTATTCGCGGCTTCAATATATTAGGCAATGAAGTTAAGGTATTGGCTTATGCAGATGACGTAGCTTTCTTTTGCTCAGACAAACGAAGTATTGAGAATGTGGTATCTACAATAAGTAAATTCGGCATTGTATCAGGTGCTCGTTTAAACACATCTAAAAGTTTAGGATTATGGTTTGGATCATGGGGTAGTACGCCGGAGAAGTTCGCAGGAATTAATTGGACTCGTATTCCACCAAAGTACCTCGGTGTGCCGCTAGATGCGTACAGATTCAGCGCACGATACTGGAAAGAACGTGTTCCTAAGCTTGAACGACAGGCCCAGACTTACGTTCCACATCGCCTTTCCATCTTTGGGAGAGCTAAAGCTTGCAATACATTTTTAGCCACAAAGCTATACTATGTATTGCAACTTATTCATTGCGCTCGATCTTACATACAGCGCTTTCATCGGACTTTCGCAACTTTCGTGTGGTCTTCGACGTTTGAACCAATGAGACGGGATAACCTATTCAGGCCAGTTAAGGAGGGAGGGCTGGGTTTAGTTCATTTATATCTATGGCAAATTGTTTCACGGTTCTACTTTTTTCGCGACAGTTCGCATCCCATTATTCGATCATTCTTGCAGATTACGTTTGTTAATGCTTTACCTGACTTGATTGTTTCCTCAGATTTCTCTGTACGCCCGTGTTTGTGGGGATTTATGCAGGAAGTTTTCATCGCTGTACGGTTTCTCAAGGTCCGGTTTTCCATAGAATATCTATACACAGTATCACGCAAGCGACTCTACAAGGATTTGTTATCCATGCTTTTTCCACCTCCACTTTACCGCTCATTATATTCTCACCTTCCAGGACATGATGTACTAAAACGAGTTCGGAAAATGCATCTTTCTCCTGATACAAAAACCTTCTTTTACAAACTCCATACTGATACACTGCCGGTGAAATCATGGTTGCAGAGGAAAGGTATTTTTGTTTCTTCAGTTAACTGTCGTCTCTGCGATGTACCAGAGACAGTAGAACACTGTTTTATTAGCTGCAGAGATGCCATTCTATTTTGGGACATCCTTCAACGAACTGTTCAAAAATATTTTAACATTAACTCGCATACTATACGTTACCTTCTCCCAACGTCTCTTGATGAAGTGCCCTTTGACATGTTTTTCCTTATGGGACTGCACAGTCTGTGGAAAACGCGCATGCAAGACCGTAATGCAGAACTAACCACTGCTTCAAGTATGCATTTCATGCGTATGGCTCTCCATCTAAAGGACATTTACGAAGAACTTGACATCACACCAGACTGGCACCCCATCTTGATGAGGTGTTCATCCTTACCAGCCTCCACGTGTAACAAGCTTTGAAGAGTGACTTTTCCTGCTTCTCTGGACTTGCACAGTATATATGCATGTAAGCTTTTGAATGCTTGTGCAGTGCTTGTGCGATTATTGTCGCTAAGTGAATGCATCACTACGTCATAGCGTTTGTGATAATTTCAAATACGCATTATAATAAATACCATGAAAGAAAAAAAAAAAGAGGCGTGGTTGTGTGGTAGAACACCTGCTTGCCACGCTGACGGCCTGGGTTCGATTCTCACTCGGACCCAACATTTTTATTATTTATTTTATTCGCAGCTTTTTCGATTTTTCGGTCACGGACAAGATGATGATTTTTCGCTCACAACCAACGGTGCCGACGCCGACGGCGGAATTTCTGCGACACGAGCTCTTTAACGCTATCGCGTTAAAAGTAAAAGGAGAAAATGAAAAACTAAGGAGCTAGAAAAACGCGTGCGAGCGGGGAACGCGGTCGACCGACTGTCCACGGCCTCCAAAAACGTGGGGGAAAGGGAAATCCGGAGCCGCGGTGGAACAAGTCGGGGAGAAGCTTCCGTGACCAAACCAGTCACCCCTAAGGAAGGGACCGAGTCGGTCCCGAAACGTCGGGCTCTCTTAAACTTGGCTGGAGCCATATTAACCTCCTAAATATTCCACCCAGCCAGACAGATTTCTGTCGAAATGTTTACATTTAAACCTATATCCGAGTACACGGGTGTTCTTCCATTTCGCCCCCATTGATTTGCGGCTGCCGTTGCCGGCAATCGAACCCCCGTCCTTTAGTTTAGCAGCGTGAAACCATACCTGCCAAGCTGCTACGGTGGGTGGGTAAATAAATAAATAAATAAATAAATAAATAAATAAATAAATAAATAAATAAATAAATAAAGAACCCCAGGGTCCCTTGTGCATTCGTCTAAGACGACTCATCGGCGAAAGTCAACTTCTTTTTATCCTCAGACGATTGTATTGATACCGTTAAATTGCAGCGAAAAAAAAAAAAAAGATGGCAAGGTAGACTCGAGCACAGGCTCTCATTCGAGAGGCTGGAATACACCATTTTACGATTTTTTTTACAGTACAGTGCGCCAAGAACGAGTTCAAGGCAACGCCAAGCGATGAACTTCGGGTACTTGTCGCGGCATTATCTCAGCAGCCCCCAAGCTAAGCTGCCACATGAAAGGAAGCAGAGCGAGTGCATCTAGTAAATAAAAACACAAACTCAGCGAGCAAGCGAATTAAGGGAGTAAATTGGGTGTTGCAGTATTCGGTTACCCTGCTGACAATGTCATATACCAATCAAATTTTCCGAATTTTACGTGCCAGAATCACGATATGATAATGAGTCGCACCATTGTGAGAGACTCCAGATTAATTTTGTCCACCTGGGGTTCTTTGATGTGTCCCTAAATCTATTTAACATGCGTGTTGTTGCATTTCGCGTCTTTGAAGCATACAGCCCCCGTTAAAATCGAACCTCCATCCTCGGGCCTGGCAATGTTAAGCGCCAAGCTGCCACGGCGGGTTAAGGTCATACGTGATTCGGCGAAAGAAGCATAACATCTGTTGCAGCAATAATTCTTTGCAGACTATAGTCGGTTCATACTGAACTCTTGGCGCGCTGCGCAAGCAGCTTGTCATTTGAATAGAACCTGTCATATGAATTCTATCGTATAAAGAGACTTCACGGTGCCGAAAAGCAGGTACTTTCTGGCTGCCTTTTCAGAGCCCGTTTGTATGTTTCCTTGCGTAAGCCACAAATGTTTGTTCATCGTGAACCGCTTTGCTCTCTTTCGCTTTTCAGATCGCGACCTTTCCACGCCTTGAAATTCGTTCGTGATGTCGCAAGCACATTAAGTAGAGCAGCGCTTCTATATGCAACGTAGAATGTATAATGTAGCCAAGAAGTCGCTTAACGCCGTTGTTACAGGTGACGTATCGCAAACAAATTTAGGCTGGCAACAAGCTTTTATAGCTTCAATAACAGCAAAGCGACATCGTACCAATCAGTCTGCGTATTTTTATGCCTGTAATATCGTTCGCTGCAAATGGTTTGCGTAGCGACAAGCGGTAAACGACACTTTCTTTGTTTTGAGCAACAGTTTAAAACAAAAAACTGCCATTAATTGTTTTATAACGTGTCATTTCAGTCGCGTTTACTTACAGTTACTAATGCATGGCGTTTTATGGCGCAAGGGCTAGTGACGACTATATCATCACTGGGTGTCACTTACATGCGAAAACCCACCTTTTCATTTTCTTCATTATATATAGCCGGCCTGATGTTTGGAAAAGAGTGTTTCCGCGGTTTTACGTGTATCTGCGGTCCAACAAACGTGCAAGTTACTCTAGCTGTCGGTCAGGATTTGTGGTTAAAAGGCTTCGGCATTGGATCTCTCGGCATTGAATCAGCCTCAACTGTACTACACGATTAACCTGTTATAATATGAACAAACAAAAACAGAACGCTACGCCGTATTCTAAAAGATACAAACCTCGAGCCTCAGTGGCTCAAGTTGGAAAGAAAAAAAAGATCCTCTGCAATTCGTGTCGCCATAATGACGTACAGGCGCTTGCATGGGTTTCAGCGCAAAACGGGAGACGCTGGCCTTCATTTTCTCTTGTAATAATGGGCGTATTACGAAAAATGATTCGGAGACAGTTAACTAGAATTCCTCTACATAGTGCCCCTTGAACACAAGAGTTAACAAACTCGCAGTCTGTCCTGCGCATATCACTTTAGCGCATGTCACATTCCGAAAAAAACGTATATCCTCAAAAAAATAATAAAGGTAATATTTTGTCATTTTATCGTTAAAGTCTGTATTTCGGTGTCCTCGTCACTAAACATTTTCTATGCATTGTCAGGCGAACAAGATTAAGGATATCTTCTCAAGCGTTGCCTGTATTTTTATGTTCAATATTGTTCAATATGTGTTAGCGCATTTTTTACAAACGTTCCGTAACGGCGGTTATTACCACATTGCAAAGATATAAAGCAGTTTACCTCACGCTGACCTATTTGCCGTTTGTTAAATAACGTTTATTTCTTTTTGCGCTCCACTTCCCGAGTAATAGTAATTGTTAGTTGAATGCATATTGTCGAGAAAACAATCCGAATGGTGTTAGAAACTTCAACAAAAGCTTTGCCAAGTACAAACTGCTCGCATACTTGAAAACTAAAATATACCGTCTTTCCAGCCAATTAGAAACAAGCGGCCTTTGCAAATTCTCTTGTCTGACTTCACCTCGTAGCCAAGACGTTTTTTTTTCTGCCGCCACCGACCTAAAAAAAAAGCGGCTAAATTGGTGCAAAGTAGCCCTGGCAATTAAACCCTGGCCCGGGGAAAGTTAACTCGTGAAATTATCGAAGCAGAAATAATTGATAGGCTCGAGGATAAACGTGTGTCAAAACCATCAATTGCCCTTTGCCGCAAGGATTTATCCTATCCACGTAATGATATATATTAAAAGTATTTTGCAAAAGCGCATGTATGATGACACATGCGAAAAAGCGGTCTGTATATTGGGGTTCCTGGCTCGTAATAGAGGTAGATGCAAGTTAGCGCCAGTGTGTGTGTGTGTCACGTCCTTCTTCGTCCTCGTCTTCTCATGCGCTATAACTTATAAGCCTTCTGACTTCACCGTTGCTTGTAGCTGAGCGGAGAATGCCGGAAGCAGATAGGCCTGTTCGATGTAATTTAAAACGCAGATTAATCACAGTTTTTCCGAAGCAAGTGGGGCTCGCTTCCTAGTAGCAACTATTCGTGTACATACCAGCTGGCTTATTCTTACAGGGTATTCTGGATATTATGCTTACATTGTTGCTGCGAGTTCGAACATGACTTGCGGATACCAACGTAAATGGAAACTTCAAAACAGGGAAAATCAAGACAGCAAACTCATTCCCGGTAATCGAAAAGTTATTGTATTACGGACAACACTGCTGCCAACCATATATTTAGTGCACCAGTATCCACCAAAGAAACTATGGTGTCGATCAGACACCGTAAGGTATACCGGGAAATCTCCTCTTTCGAATCCGCTGAAAAAAAAAGATCCATTATTTTTTCCTACTTCCATGCTGTTGCGTGTCTGCTTCGAAGAAGAGTGGAAGCTCCGGCATAGGTCACACATGTGTTTCACAGCCTGCAAGCCATTTGCCCGCAAAACGTCGGAGGGTGGAGAACTACCGAGAAAAAGATTACGCACAGAACACGAGAGCGATATACGTACAAAGTGCGTATATGCTCCGTGCGATTAAGTGCAAATGAGGAAACTGCTGGAAATGACATTTGATGCAAATGAGTCAGAATGCTGCATTCATTATAATGAGAATATACTGCTCAAAGGGTCGTTTCACTGAACATTGTCCCACGGACAGTGGTGGCTCAAATGTTGCGCGGCGCATGCACTCTGCATAAATTTCTAGGCAGCGCTATCACGCGCTCACGCCTGCATTCGCCATTAAGGGATTTAAAATGCACGCGCGCTTCAGAGCCGCTGTGACAGACAGGCCTATTTTGCGAACTGCAGACGAGAAATGTGTTGTTGATTGTTGGTTCGTTTACAAACACGTTCGTTATGTGGGAAGCGTGAGAGAATATGTGAGAAAGGGTGTGGCACTTTCCCTTACTCGTGGTCGTTAACGAGTC